>NC_066619.1:78622528-78923273 GCF_025201925.1 Gopherus flavomarginatus | reverse complement strand
GGTGGGGCCTCATGGAAGGGGAGGAGTGGGGGGAGGTTAGGGGCAGCAGGATGTGTGTGTGTCAGTGATGCAGCCCTTGAGCCAATGTACTAGTCCTCATGTGGCCCTTGTGGTCATTTGAGTTTGAGATCCCTAATGTACAGAGTGTATTTTGTTTCCATAGGCAACAATTTTGAGAACATATACAGTTGGCTGTGGCAAGATACATGAGCATAGTTAAGGATAATCTTGCCTTGTCCTTGAAGTTTGAATTTAAATATTGTAAAGAAGGTTCTTCTTTACTATCTAAACTCCATCTTAATAAAATTTGCACTAATAGTCTAAAAGCAATAAAGAACAATTTTGACTATATACAAGAATGCTTAAGAAAGAAATCAAGATTTAAAAGCAGAAAAATGTAATTTGTTTTATGAGCTGTTCAAGACATCCTGCGCCAAGACCTAGAACTATAGTCCCAGAGATTTACCGGAGTATGCTGCTGAAGTATTTGCCACTACCCTAACTTTTTCTTGATGTTCAAATGCTGACGGATCCAAACAGCACACTGTGCTTTCTCAAAAGAGTCAGGGTGCACTTTTTCAAATATATAAAGCACAAGACTTCACTATTTTCCATCTGAAAAGTTGCCTCACAAGCCTTGCAGCATTCCTTAGATCATTAGTTTTTTGTGAAGGCTTTCACCGGAGTCAATTTTACATCCAGGCAGGGCCAGGATTTTTTAAATTATATTTAAGTTGCCACATAAAAGGAAAGTGTTCCTTGTTTTCCCTAGGTGAGAATGGCTCTGCCTCTGAAGGACAGTCTGGTGGTTAAGACTAGGCTGAACTCTTCGCTCTGCTGCAGGCTTACTACACAACTTTAATCTGTCTCAGTTCCCTATCTGAGAAACAGGAAGTGTTCCTTACCTCAAAGGAATGCTATTTGAATATGAACAGCTTTTGCGAGATGCTCATATAGGTTGCAAGGAGAGAGACTTCCCTATGTTAAACAGATACACTTGTCACAAATATTTATGAATGCTGTGTTTTTATTGCATATTAATTTGTATACACAAAAACACACCAGGAAACAAGATATCATTACCTTATTTAACAATTTGATAAAAGAATTTAAGCATTGCAGAAGACAGTTGCTCACCCTAGTCATAAGGGCAAAGACCCAGGATCTATGTAAAACATTGTCCTATGACAATGTCAAAGTACTCAGCTGCAAATAACTTTGTTTCAACAATTTTTATCTCCACTACAGCCTCACAGTCCAATGGTAATTGTTACTTGTTACAGAGCGGCTACATTGTATTCCTTCAGTCTCTTTTGTATACTCTAACAATGCATCAGTTTGACTGCAGGATGGTTTCCGGGAGCAGATCCCCCACTGGAGACAGGGGTCATCACATGAGTATTGCCTCTTGTTGACCACTCATTCCAGGAACCATACCAGTCTGTTAACGGTCTGTATTTACAAGTATAAAATAAAAATTAATCCAGGTTCTCTCTGCAGGTATTTCAGTATATCATCATTCTGGGCAGCAATAACTCATGATCTCATCTCTAAAAACTTAAATGTCCTTTCTGCCTCCTGTATCCAAAGGGCTCTGCCAACTTCTGGGATTGATTACACCACGGCACTTTTGTTTCCTCTTCGTTCCCCTTGGGAAATCATATCTTGCAGCAGTTGAATGGAGACTGAATAAACTGATTCAAGGCTACGGAGGACAAAATAGCAGGAACTTCCTCTCAATCATTTTGGCAATCTGATCATTCAGTGATGGAAAGAATTATTAGTTTCAGATTGGTGGAGCATTAAGTAGCAATCCTCTTCTACTAGTGTAACTTCCGTTTTTAAAAAATAATTGTCTAGAATATGGTCTAATCAGAGGACCTGCCATACTGTATCAGATTAATTGGCTATAAAGTCACATATCATACTATTACTTTATTACATAAATTGCTTCACTGGCTCTTCAGACAAAAAAATCCCTGCCCTAAATAGCTTACAGCGTATGCTTAGATACAGCATGGCAAAGGAAAAACTACTGAGCGTGGGGAACTGCTTTAGGTAGTTGTGTATTTATATTGATGGGTCTATTCTTTTAGAATGTTTGTTATGAACTGTAATAGATGTTTATGAATAAAGTTTGGGGGAAGCTTATTTGGCTGGTGGTTTAACATGCAGAGGGGGTAATTTTGTGGGAGCAAAGAGGAGATAATGGAAAGAGTGGGAGAGTGAAGTATGACATGTAGCAGGGTAACAAAGGAAATCTGGTTGCCAGAGAGGGACTGCAAGATAATAAAAGTAAATGAATAAAAATGTTAACAAGACAAGGAGTGCACAGGTCAGATGTTCTCAAACTGTGGTCAATGGAGCACTGACTGGTCATGCAATGCTAGTTATGTTCAGATCTTAAACTGAGGCTGTGTGTACATAGGATCAGTTATACCAATATAATCCCCCAAGTAAACAACACACATTCAGATTTAAGAGTGGCTTTTTTCAGTTTTAAATTTAAACTTCTTCCCAAATAAACTAACTTGTGGGGAGGGGAGAGGGGAGAGATAGAATAAGGAGAGCATATCTCATTAATTCACACCTTATGTTATAAAAAAAGTTCTGTATAAATAAGGCCCAAGTTTACAGAAAAGTAAAGCTACATGAAATGTTTACCCAGTTTTTTCCCCATACAAAACTCCAGCAATTTATACAGGGATGTGGGGGATCATAAATGGGAAGGAAGGTGATGAGATATTTCTGAACAGGAAAGAAGATTGCCCATGAGAACCTATTAAGATGTGGTCCACACTATGAAAAATTCACAAATCCCTAAAGTCAGGAAACTGTAGGTGCAAAAGCACTTCCTGCTACTGTCAACCACAGGTAGCTTGCAGGAGAGTGCAAATACCTGATGTTTCAGAAGGTTAAAATAAGTAATTCATTTAACCAGTTGTACAATGGTGTATGTAACATTTAAAAACACTGAAGTTTGCAAATTTTCTTTGCTTATATAAAGAGCATAATAAAACATCCTTGTGAAAATTAAAGCATAAAACCACACACAGTTAAAAACGCACTTCATGCCAAGAACACCATCCCCTTTTGATTATCAGTGTGTAATGAGGCGAACTAGGCCCTGACTCCCCCTGCTGAACGCCTCGCAGCCCTGCCATACCCCACCCCAGAAAACGGCGGCAGAGAGAGTCCTCCAAGTTGCTTAGAGTGGCAGTGTGGGATGCACCCAGAGAGGGGCAGCAAGACGCAGCCAATCGGGGTTTAGCAAGCCCATATAAAAAGGGCTGAAGTGCAGCGCAGAGTTCAGTTCTTTGCTGGAGGAATGTGGATGGTGTGCCTGACTGGCTGAGGGAGCTACAGGACCTCAGACAGAGCAGTGCTGGCGGAGACTGGGGATGTCTGGGGCGGAGTAGAGGCCAAGGAGGAGCTCTGAGCTGGCCGCTGGGACTCAAAGGCCAGACCCTGAGGTAAGGGTGAAGAAAGTGCTGGGGCCCCAGAGCACTGGCTCAGGGAATTGTAGCAGTGACTCAGCTTAATTAAAGGGACATGGTGGATGGTTGCTATCTTTAGGGTCTCTATAGGGCAGGCCCAGGGCCCGCGTGCCAGCTACTGACGAAGTGGCCTGGACTTTGATGCATCCCTGGAAAAGGAACTGAACTGTGGTGGTCCAGCTGGAGAGCCTGGGTCTAAACAGCCCCAAAAGGGCGAAGACATTGCCTCCAAGGAGGGAGCCCTGGGGCACCACTCTATACCAGAGCAGGGATAATTTGAGGGAGCCCAGAAGGGGCTGAGACTATCGAACCAGGGTACCGCAATAGGCCCTGCTGGACTGATTGAGGAGCGAGCGCAGAGATAGAGCTGCAAATAAAGCAATGTAACAGAGGTGCTGAGAAAGCCCCGCCCCTCCCGTCCCCAACACCCCCCGTTTGATTTTTATCTCACAAACAGACTGCGTGAGACTCTGCCCAAAGGGCTGAGTTGCTGAAGACTCAACCGCAAGCCAGAGAGAAAGTGCAGGCACATACACTCGGACAAGAGGACATTTGCGAGAGGTGTCTATACACATCAACAATAGTGAAAGTTAGAGTTTTGGCCTTAACTTTGAATTTCCTGTCTTTTGTTAGTTTATTATATGTTAACACATTACTTCCTTTGCATTGCTTCAAGTGGTCAAGTAATATAGTTGAGTCTTGCACATTGTAGTAACACACACTAGGGCTTTACCAGCAGTAGAACGCTTTCAGAACTTCTAAAACAAGTTATTTGAAAATGGTTCTTAAAGCTTTCTACACAGCTTTAAGTGATGCTGTTGTAAGATTCAGAGGAATTAGCAAATCAAAATGCTAAAACTAAATTGCCAAAGCACAATCACTTCAGAGGCTGAATGAAATTAATATAAAATACTGAGTTTAAATTACTATGCTATTTCTATAAATAATTCATAAAGTGGCAATTTTGATGACTGTGGCAACTTGCTCAAAAGAATCTATGAATGAACCAAACAGGATCAGATTTACATTTTTTCTTAATCTGGACTACTATATAATTAGTGCTCCAAAATCACCAATTATGCAAAAGACACTATAAAGGTTTATTGTGATTACACTACCTCAGCAATTATTACATTCTGAACACAGAAAGAACTTGACTTGTACTGGACTTAGAGTTTCGGGCATATTTTAAAAGGAAAATTAATTTAAAATAAGGATACACAATTTTGCTCTTTGGAAAAAAAGTTAGTTTGGGATGTTTTTTACACCAGTTCCTACTTGTGGAATGAACTTTGTATTTGGCAACCCTGACTTAACCACCAAGTACTTTGGTAGAAGTTCCTCTCATAAGCTTATTATATAATTATATTTAAAGCATTTACTTTTTATACTTGCTTTTTTTGTTTCTCTGTTCTACAACTCAGGTTTTCATATTCTAAATTTCATTTTATATAACCAGAATGTTGAGTATTTTTTGCAGCACCTAATATATTGAACAACTGATCTGGAATAACTCCATGGCATTCATTAGTGGAGCCAAGAGACAGATACACAAGTTTGTTTGGGGTTTTTTTGGAAAAAAAGTGTCAGAAGTTACAGCGCTTTACACCTTCATACATTGTTTTTAGGGTTGGTTTTTTTGTTTGGTTGGTTTGTTTTTAAAATCCATTCTGAAATATCTTCATTATTATAGAAACTATCATTGGTTTACCCACAGCTTAGGGCTTGTCTACACTTACTGGGGATTGACGAGCAGCGACCAATGGATCGGCAGTCGATTTAACGGGTCATCGACCACAGATCCCTCTCCGGTCGACTCCTGTACTCCACTGGATCGAGAAGAGCACGGGGAGTTGATAGGAAAGCATCTTGGGTCAACTTCACATAGCGTGGACCCCTCAGTAAGTAGATCTAAGGTATGTTGATTTGAGTTACACTATTCACGTAACTCAAGTTGAGTAGCTAAGATCCAATTTCCCCTTACTGTAGACAAGGCCTAAGTTACATCCACAAGCACAGTAGAAATTCAATTTAAACAACAGTTGAAACTTAGGACTCTTCTTTATGGGGGTGTTAATCCACAGCTTTTTCAGTTAATCCACTCTGAAAATACTTGTATATAAACACAATGAAATTCATTATAGCGCACTGACTCCATATTTATCGCAAATTCCAAAGTCCCATTTCTAAATGAACTAACTTTGCTGCAAAGTGAGTTGGTCCCATCTATTGTTCGTGTGCATGGAATGCTACTTTGACAGTCAACCAATGGCTATCTCACATCACTTTGCAGGTGACCATTACAGACTTATCTGTTTACCTGCATGCCCTTCCCTTCTCTGTCTCCTCCTCTTTTTACAACTGGCACACAGCACCATTTTCTCCATTCGCTCCTGGATGCCTGCAATAATACTACAGAAGCCCTACAAGACCCTGGTTATCATTGCCATCTGGGCAGAAGCATTAGTGCTGGAAAGTCTTGTAGCCATCCACCGCAATTAAGACATTTTTGTGAACAGTGCTGGGCAGATGTCCATGAAGGGCCACAGCCGAGATGCCGAACAGTGACAGATACACAGCAAAACAGCTCAGAAGCACCTACATTAAAGTAAGGGAAAACAGGAAAAAACTCTAGTAGGAAACGTGTTAGAAAAAAAAAAAAACACACACACACAACACACACACACCAGTCAGGGACAGTACTTGGTCCTGCTAGTAAAGGCAGGGGACTGGACTCAATGACCTTTCAAGGTCCCTACCAGTTCTATGAGAGAGAGAGATACCTATCTCCTGTCCTTTTTTAAGGTGCTGAATAGGATTTTACATAACTACATAACCACCCAACTAAGGAAACTAATTGAGTTGCTGCCCCCTTGAGGGACCACCAGCAAGACACCCTAAATCCCAGGCAGCAATCCAGAGAAGGACTGAGGCTGATCCTATGGGAGGAACCTTTGCATGTACTTTTTTAAAACAAAACAAACAAAGTACTATTCAAGTTATAATTTGTTATTATGCTATACTAGCTTCCATGCTGGGTGCCCCACAGCAGCAGCTATTGTAGGCTGATGTGAGATAGAAGGCTTTCTGACTGAGGTCAAAATCTCCCTCCTACCCTCAGCACAAACTGTCCATTTTCTGCCATGCCTCCCACCCCCACCCCCTCCAACCCATTCACTGTTCCAAAATGGTGGCTACTGAAGCCGGGTAACTGGCCTCCAATCTCAAGCTAAAGCCCCAACTAGCTATCATTTTTGGGCCCGCACTGATATTATATATATATATATTTTCCTCTTCCCTCAGATGTCTGACCCAATACCACCCCACCCCCGCTCCAAACTCCATTTGCCACCTCAAAATGGCAGCCAGCAGCATGGCACTGCTACCGTCTCTCCCTCACCCCATCCCACAGCAGATTCAAATAAAGAAAAAACATTTTTCTGTGAAAAATGCAGAAGTTTATTGAAACACTAATTACAAGAAAAGAAGCACTCTCTTTTCATAAGATAGACCTTAAAAGTCCATGCCCAAAACTATAAAGAGTACAACTCCCCTGTAAAAGCTCAGTAATATGCATTCTTACAGATTGGTAACTGTGAATGCTTCAAACAATCATTGCAGAACCCTGTCTATTTTACTCTGTACTTTCAACATGTCTTCAGGTAAGAAAGCAAAAAACTAAAGCTAAGAAATTGTTCAATTTTTGTTCAGAGACTAAGGAATAGCTGCATAGCCTTCCCCAATGGTATAGTTTGCAACTCCTTTCCACTCCAGCAACACTTCTAGAGGGACCATCTTAGTGAATAACTTCACAGTGTATCTCCCTGGTCTGCCCTTTCCCTTTTTGAATATGATCTTTCTCTGCATCCCAGTCACCTGCCTCAGTGCAATATCATCCAGAGTCAGTACAGCCTTCTGGTGATGTAGAGGGAATTATTATGCAGCTTGTTTATTATGCAGATTCTCCCTGCTAACCCCTCCAACATCAAATAAGCACCTCTAAAGGCACTGCAAAGCAAGAACAAGAACACAATTCCCAATCCCAACCTCCTTTCCCTTCCCTGCACCCTTACCCTCAATCCTCCAAGGCACAACAGCAAAGCCACACAGCATACAATTTTTCTTATTAAAGCTAACGTGAAAAAATTATATAATATATAGGTTGAAAAAAGTGTGTTTGTACATCTGGATCTACAGTAGAGGCGCATCTTACGCGAGGGTTAGGTTCTGAAGTCAGTGCATAAGGCGAAAACCGCTTCTAGTCAAACACTCATTGAGTGGAATGGCAGGCAGAATCGTCCGCACTACAAGTACTGTATTTAAATTGTTACTTTTCTCTTTTTTTTTTGTTTTTGTTTTGATGAGCATGTATAGTTAAAATCGAGTAAGTTAAATGCACTTATGATGCGACTCCACTGTAGTGCTTAGATTATTCACACATACAAAATTTTTAAAGTCATAAGATACATATATTACATAATCAGCAATAACACAATTTAGGTGAATGAATTAAAGAATACAGTTTAGATATTTAGCATCCATGCATTCAGGTACATTACTGATGAAAAAAGTTACACAGAGAGTTGGTGTCGGAAAGCAAAATATAGCAATGAGTGAAGATTAAATTCTCAATTACTGAGGGACAGAGAAAAAAAATTTCTCCATTTAGAGAGAAGACAACAACAACAGTCCATCGGGAAAGTATTTGAGTTACTTTCCCGGCTGCACTTCTCATCGGCACTCCAGCTCATCCCTCCTGGTATTGCCAATGTTCGGTGATGTGCTCTATGTAGATGTCCCTTGACCACCTAATGGCGTCCAACACCATGAGCTGCCGCATCAGCCGAGCATAGCATTGATCGACTCCACATTCACATTCTCCACATTCTCTCAACACTCGCTCATTACCGGGGTCCCATGCACCCAGGGCTCCAACAATCAGCACATGAATTTGGACCTTGTAGCCCCTAGCTCTCAGGGTGTCAGCCAGAGGGGCATATTTTTCCAGCTTTTGAGATTGGGAGTCATGGAAAGCTGAGTTCCTGTTTTCAAAAGGTACCGTGACGTCCACTATGATGTTCTTCTTCCAGTCCTCGTTGGTTATGACGATTGCAGCTGGCTGTCGGTTCAGAGAATGGTGGAGTTCACGGTGACCTTCCCTATAGACATAGGGTAGTGTCTCGTTGGCATGGCCGCACTTCCTGCGTCGCTTGTCCTGATTCCTGTGGCAGATGGCTCCGTTCAGTGGGACACAATTGAGACAGGCCTGGTGGATAAACCTCCAGTCGGCAAATCAGGTAAAGTTGCCCTCGCGGAGGAAGTGGTTGCTGGTGTCCCACTTGCATGTCACCTCAAAGGCCTTGCCCTGGTTTGGCTTCTGTTTCAGGTTTTCCACGTATTGGCAGCAGATGGCATCCTTCAGTGTCCTCTCCAGCATGATTCTAGCTCTCGGAGTGATGATGATGTGCTCTGTGTTCTTCACCACTGGCACCAGGACTCTCAGCTCCCAATGCACACATTGCTTACTATCTCAGAGGTTCCCCCAAGACTTGGAAGCATCTCAGGAAGGTAAAACCAGAAATGCATGAAAACGCTATCACAGCCTCTCTAGAATATGAATAACACTCCTTTCTCATTTTTTAATGCCCCAAAGCTACAGCACCTGCACTGGCCAGACCCTCAAAGACAAGGCCCTTGTCAATGGCTCAGTGGCTGGCAAAACCTGGGGGGAAGAAAACTGAAAATTTGTGAGAAAAACTTCATAGATATCATTAGAGAGTCTCCACTCCCCCTCCAACCCCCACCAAAAAAAGAGACGAGAAAAGAGATGGAGGCAGTATCTGAGGCCAGAAAGTGAATTTGACAAGGAACTCTCCAGGCAGTGGCAATGGACAGCATGGCAGTTGCACTGCCATGGCTGAAGTCAGTATGGAAAAAGACAGGGAGATGGCAGAGGCAACTCCTGAAGAAGACAGGAAGTCAAAAGGCCCCATTACAGCACATGTTACTATTAGGGCAGCAGGAAATACAATAATGCAAACCAGCATCTAGCCAAGTTATGTAAGCCACGGACAACACTGGCTACTGGGAACAACTCCTCCGCACTGTAGTCCCACAGAACTGCTCCCAGAAGCCACTCCCCTCTCGGACGCCAGCTCAAGGCACAGAGAACAGGGCACCTGGCACCCCCGTTCTTGAGCTCTCTATCACCCCAGGTAACTTCTGAGCCTCGGCACTCCACTTCAGAAGAAGCAGAGCCTAGCTGTTACTCGGCTGTGACTTTAAGTCCCCCTGCTTCTTGTACTGTTCCCTGCACTGAACTGCTGCACTTTACTGTTTTGTTTCACTGCTGATTTAATGAAAAGATTATTTGTCATTAGATAATTGTTATGAAATACATTTATTAAACAACCTGACAAATAAAATTTTAAAGAAATCAACAGTTCATTTTACACAGAAAATAATTACATTTGCACTAATTCATCAGGGTTTGCAACCACATGCATGCAAACACACAAGGTGCAATAGGAACTGCCACAACACCGCATTTTCAACACCCATAACACACTACAATACAGCTTTGCAATTTCAGGCCTGAGGTTCAAAATAAGAGCAATCCCTGACACTATCATCCAAACTATTTGCATTTTGTTGTGGACGCTTTGCTGGCTTCTCAAGTGGCTGAGCAAATCTCTGCATCACCGACTCCCACCCATTGATAATGTTTTCTCCCTTACACTCACAAATATTGTGGAAAATACAACATTTGGGATTTTTTTTCCTGCTGCTTCTAATCTATTCCACAAACAAAGCCATATCCCCTTCCAACAGCCAGATGCATTCTCAACTGTCTTTCTGCAACTATTGAGACAGTAGTTAACAGTTCCTATCTTCTAAGCAGCCAATTCAAAATGATCTGGACAAACTATAGAAATGGTCTGAAGTAAACAGAATTAAATTAAATAAAGACTAATGCAAAGTATTCCACTTAGGAAGAAACAATCAATTGTACAAATACAAAATGGGAAACGACTGCCTAAGAAGGAGTACTGCGGACAGGGATGTAGGTGTTATAGTGGATCACAAGCTAAATACGAGTCAACGGTGTAACCCTGTTGTAAAAGAAGCAAATATTACTCTGGGATGCATTAGCAAGAATGTTGTAAGCAAGATTTGAGAAGTAATTATTCCACTCTACGCCATGCTAAGGCATCAGCTGGAGTATCCTGTCCAGTTCTGGCCGCCACATTTCAGAAAAGATGGGGACAAATGGGAGAAAGTCCAGAAGAAAGCAACAAAAATTATTATTTTCTAGACCTTTAATAATCTGAGGAAAGATTGAAAAAACTGGGTTTGTTTGTCTGCAGAAGAGAAGACTGAGGGGAGACACGATACCAGTTTTCAAGTACATAAAAGGTTGTTACAAGGAGGAGTGTGAATAAATCTTGATCTCTATGGACAGAACAAGAAGCAATGAGCTGAAATTGCAGCAAGGGAGATTTAGGTTGGACATTAAGAAAAACATCCTAATTGTCAGGGCAATTAAGCAGTGGAATCTATGTCATTGGAGGCTTTTAAGAACAGATTAGACAAACATGTCAGGAATGGTCTAGTTATTATGTACTCCTGCCTTGAGTGCAGGGGACTGGACTGGATCATCTCTTGAGGTCCCTTGCCATCCTATGCTTCTATGAATGGCTTCACTAACCAGGGAAACAGAGGGTAAGCCAGGTCTCCCAGGATAAAACTGGAAGAAATGTCCACACTATTCCCAAAGCCAAGGAGTCTTATTTCTATCAATTTAAATACACCTAAATTTCAAAAGATCTTAACACTGTGAACTCTTCCAGACCACCCTGAAGTTATGTCTATAAACTTGCAATGGCAGTCAACAAGCCCTTGGAGCACCATTGAGAAATACCCCTTTCTATTTATGAATTTTGAGCCATGACTTGGGGAGGGAAAGAGGAGGCAAAGAGGCACATGGGCCCATCAGTTGTCCCAACACAATCTGAGAATCACATGAGCACAAAACATCAATAACCTCCTGGGCACTATATCAAGCTTTATAACCCAGGGGAGCAGTATCTTTTCTATGGCATCACACACCTGCCTGACAATGGCCCCAATGGGTATGAAGCTTGTTCACATATATGGGGCACTGCAAGTTGGTACATTGCTGCTGCAGCTGCAGGGTCAGATCAGCACATATCTCCAAAAAGGTTGGCTTCCCCATCCAGGAAGTCTTTCACCAATGCTGGTCATCCCAGGTCTGCAGAACAATCATTTCCCAACAATCCATGCCCAGAAATAGTGCCGCTTGCTGTGAAGCTGCTCCAGGAACTGGTCCTCTACTCAGTTGCTCAGTGTCTTCCTTGTTCACTTCCTTGTTCTGCCACCACTGGAGATCCTCCTGCTGCTGGGGGTGCTGCTGCCACAGTGTCTGCTTGATGGTGTGTGAGGCAAAATCCAAAAGTGAATTCATCCAGCTTTGAGTGCTAAAATACAGCCCCAAGCAGGCTACGCATATATCAAGGTTGCCAGCATACTGGTGCTAGAGCATTTCTGGGCTCAACAGCAATTCAAAAATGGCAGGGGTGGAGACAAATGAATCACAGGACTATTAAAAAATAATCAGAACCAGCCCTGCTATGCATCCCACAAAACACAGTGAGAAAAATCCCAGAATGCACACTCCTCAACAGCAAAGCAAAGGAGCACCTTTACAGAGTACCATACGCACAGTTCGCAGCAAATCACTGCCGAGTATACAGTGATGCTTGTTGACAGAGGCTACAGTGCCTTGGGTGCAAGCTATTACTGCAGCTTCTGTAACATGTGTTACCTGACAGCAAAAAGCTATGAATTAAACCCCTCATGCAGACAAGCCCTTAAAAATGTGGTTTGGGAATGTGACAAAGTTCCTCCTCTACTTGGTGGGTCCTGCGCTTATTGGCAGATTTTGCTCACCTCAGTGATCTTCCCCACAGTCTGGGTCAACTCCTCCTATGTCTGATCAGGAGTTGGGAGGTTTGGGGGGAACCTGGGCCAGCCCTCTACTCCAGGTTCCAGCCCAAGGGCCCTGTGAATTGCAGCTCTCTATAGTGCCTCCTGTAACAGCTGCATGACAGCTACAACTCCCTGGGCTTCTTCCCCATGGCCTCCTCCAAACACCTTCTTTATCCTCACCACAGGACCTTCCTCCTGGTGTCCTCCAGCAGCACACCCTCTCACTCTCAGCTCCTTGTGCCTCTTGCTTCCAGCTCTTCACACGCACTTCCTCTTCTCTGGCTCCCCCCTGCCTGACAGGAGTGAGCTTCTTTTTAAACCCAGGTGCCCTGATTAGCCTGCCTTGATTGGCTGCAGGTGTTCTAATCAGTCTGTCTGCCTTAATTGGTTCTAGCAAGTTCCTGATTACTCTAAGTGCAACCCCTGCTCTGGTCACTCAGGGAACAGAAAACTACTCACCCAGTGACCAGTATATTTGCCCTTCACAAGACTCCTGTACCCCACTGGTTTGGGTCTGTCACAGGAAAGAATGTCATGGTCACAAGCGTATCACATCTGATATGGAAATTATAAGCATTCATTAGTAAATTACATCAAATATCTCACATTCTGCAGCTATCTGTTCACAATGAGAAACAAGAATAGCAATGATGACAGACAAGATAAACTGACAAGTTGGGAGAATTAATTGGGAAAATAGCCATCTCCACCGCTGCTCTACTGCTGGACAGAAGCAGAATTTCTGGAGCTTTCCTCTGATGTCAGATTTTTCAATCCTCTACTGCTATTGCAGGAAAGAGGAATCTACCAGTATGATTGGTGGACAAATTCCTAAAATAGTAGTCAGTCTGGTTCACCCATGAAACTAATGACAACAGCTGAAACTAGTATAATTCAGTGGTATACACACAAGTAGACTTAGTTCCATATAAACAAACCATTATTTGAAAGTAAATTTCTAACCAAATTCACATCTCAAATATTGAGAAAAGTCAGTCTGAATACAAAAAATATTAACTTACCAGCTTAATTGCCACATATTCATTTGTGTACAAATTTTTTCCTTAAAGAAAGACAAAAACAAGAATGTCAGACTCTGCCAGGAGTTGCTTTTAAAGACACAGCATTGAAAGAAATCCCTTTTGCCAAAAGCTACAACCACATTCAACATTAATGAGGCTCCACTATGCCTATTTGCTTCAGCAACTAAACACGCTACTTGCCTAAGAGCTTATAGACAAAGTAACACTCAGGCTTGTGACCAGCCTAAATAGCACCCTAGGTTGTGCTTTCATTGTACTGAACTAACACATGACCGTAACACATGACTAAAGAATTAATGGCAATTTACCCAACAGGTTGACAAAAGGGTGATTTCAACAATTAAATCGAAATATTCCTTTAATACATAATTGATTTTAAAGTGTATTTTATCAAAGATAAATTCGCAGTGTCAATATTGGCAGACCCCAAGTAAAGCAGAAACAGCTATAAAACTTACTCATTAACACAACTAACAAGATTTGCTACTGTTATACTTTGAATCCAAAATTCCAGGCTGATCTCTGTTAAATACATGACTGAACAGATACCATCACAGAAAGAAAGAAAAAAACAATTAATGTTTTCAACACAGTAAGAAAATATTTATACAGAAAATTAATGAAACAAGCCTGTCTGAAGAACACATCAGTGTTATGCACACCTAGATTAAGGAAATCAAATGCTGTTATAATTTTAAATCAGATTTAAGCATTTTGATTACAATTTAATATGGATTTTTTTTCAAATAAGAAAACTGCATTGATTTTTCTTTCCTGTGCAACCTACAAATTAAACAAACATGCACTGTTCGAACAGAAAGCTCAAAAAGAAGTTAACTGCAAGAAAGGGTACATTTGTGCTCTATTAATGCTTATTTTCAGTGATTTGTAACTCGGTGGAGGTTTAGATTTTTTTTAAAAGCTAGTTTCCTCTTGCTATTTCTTTAAAAATATATTTAACTAAGCTGCTAAACTTTAGTAGCATAGATTTAAAGAAGTGAATTTAATGGTTTTAATACTGTATTATCAAGAGAATGCATTTCACACAGGACATGCCCTGAAGAGCATCAAAAGCTGGAAATTTTGCTAAGACACAATATGAGTCACTGATCAATTGTACAGAAAGCACTGCAGGATTCCAAGGCTATTCTGTGGCCCTCAGTGACCTTACCTTGTTAGTTAGCACCAGTACCTAACATCTTTGTTACTATTTGGCAAAGGAAAGTTAGAAACTGGACAGACAGGAGGAAAGTAAAAACACTGAAATGGAGTAAAGAGGTAGTGAGAGAAAAAAGTCTGAAAAATTGGTATTAAAGTGGAACAGTGGGGTGCATTTGATTACTGTTCATTTCATGGAAAAACATGCTTGAAGAAAAAGTCCACAGCTATGACATTGAAACGCTAAAATTTACCAGTGCAAATAATTTCAGATTTGGAGTTTGTTTTAAAAGATGAATATTGGCCAATTGCATGAGGTAAACTAACAACGGTTGTAGTTTTGTCATGAAAAATTTTAACACAGTTAAGATAAGAGGATAAAAGCTCATTGTTAACCCATAAAACAACCTTTTGCCAATATTTTAGGGAGGTTTACTGAGGAGGAGTTTGCTATTTTAAAGATACCATCTATTTGAAAAATCGCATCTCAAATCACGAAAATTTTGTATTAACTATTAATACAACAAACCTGGATGGTTATTATGGCGAAAAGACCACAGAATTATTTCACATTTTTCAGTTATTTCATATACAAAATGCTGTAAGATGCACATTTTCACTATTTTGTTGACTGTCAGTACTGAATTTTTTAATTCTCCACTAAAAATGTTGTGACAACTAATTATAGAATTATATATTTATCAGAAAATTGACTCAAATTAAATTGAAAAATTAATGTTAATTGTGTCATCATAAAATATATTGAACTTATAAAAGGCATCAGATTTGACAGCCCTGGAGAGTTAATTTCTCTCTCTTTAGGCACACGATGTACCATTGGCAGCGACAACATAAGTTTTCCCTCATAGCATCATGGAGGCATGGTTAAGTTGAAAACAACAGGAACCGCAAATTAAGTCCTATTAAGAAAAATAAGACTGTATAATTTGTTGCAACTTGAACGCAGTATCTAGTGCTTAGAGAGGCTAAAAGCCCCAGCTCCCAAAAGTTCGTATGATTCTGAATTTTGCTGGTGGACCATGTGCCTGTAAGAGGAGGGGAGACCTGAAGTCTTTGTGGACTGATTTCCCTCTTGGTAACCTCTACTCCCCACACCCATCGGGAAGGGGGAAAGATTCCGAAGTCTGCAGAAACCCAAGAGAATTTACCCCACATTATGGATTATATGGTGGGAGCCCTGTCATCACGCACTAGAACCAGTTAAATGCCTGGTATGTGAGAGCAGGGGAGTGGGCACACTGCCCAATGTTAAACTAATCCAGTTGTGGCCTACCACATAAATGCATCCATCGTGTCTGTTCATATACTTGCATGTCCTGATCAATTTAACATGCCACTAACCACTACAAGCCATCATAAAGATATGGTAACATCTTTTTTCTCCAGCATGGACAGACCACAATAGCTTCCAAGTTGTTGCTAAGCTCAGGGGTTCTCAAACTGGGGGCCATGATCCCTTAGGGGGTTGTGAGGTTATTACATGGGAGGGACACAAGCTGTCAGCCTCCACCCCCAAACCCTGCTTCACCTCCAGCATTTATAATAGTGTTAAATATAAATTTTTAAAAAGGTTATTTTAATTAATGGGGGGGGAATCTCACTCAAAGGTTTGCTGTGTAAAAAGGGTCACCAATACAAGAGTTTGAGAACCACTGTCTCCCATTTATCCCAGGTCTTAACTTTGTTGCTCTACATTGAGGCCTCAGCTACACTTGTGAGTTACAGCACAATAAAGCCACCCACAGCACTGTACCTCACTCCCCGTCCACACTAGCAAGGCACGTACAGTACTGTCTCTCCGCGGCTACAGCACTGCTGGTACTTCCACCTCCCCGAGAGGAATAAAGTTTATTGTGCTGCCGCTGCTGAGCTGTGGCCCCAGTGTGGCTGCCCAATGCGCTCTAATTGGACTCCAGGAGTATTTGGCAGTATCCCACAATGCCTGTTCTAGCCACTCTGGTCATCAGTTTGAACTCTACTGCCCTGGTCTCTGGTGACCAACCATCAGACCCGCCCTTTATATTCCCCAGGAATTTCAGAAATCCTCTTCCTGTTTGCTCAGCCAGGCATGGAGTGCTATCAGCGAATCTCTCCAGGTGACCATGTCTCCACGTGCCAAGCAATCCCCAGTATGGAACAATGGTGAGTTGCTGGATCTCATCAGTGTTTGGTGGGAGGAAGCTGTGCAGTCCCAGCTGTGCTCCAGCCGTAGGAATTATGACACCTTTGGGCAGATATCAAGGGACATGATGGACAAAGGCCATGACCAGGACACACTGCAGTGCAGGATTAAAGTGAAGGAGCTGCGGAGTGCCTACCGCAAAGCCCACAAGGCAAATGGCTGCTCGAGTGCTCCCCTCGCGACCTGCTGATTCTACAAAGAGCTGGACGCGATAACTGCTGTGACCCCACCTCCACTTTGAGCACCACCATGGACACTTCAGAGCAAGAGGAGGAGGAGGAAAGTGGGAGTGAGGGTGCTGGGGCAGAGGGAGACGCCCCTGAACCCCTGGAGGCATGCAGCCAGGAGCTCTTATCAAGCCAGGAGGCAGGCAGCCAGTCGCAGTGGCCGGTGCTTGGAGGAGGACAAACAGAAGAGCATGTTCCTGGTAAGCGGCTTTTTTTTGGGAAGGAATTTTTTCGGTGCAGGCTCTTTGGGAGAGGAGGGTTAGGGCTGCATGCATGCCTAGATACAGAATAGCGCATTGATGTGGTCTATCACATCGCAGTAATCGGCCTTGGTAATCTCTCTGAAAGTCTCATCCAGAATGTGGGCAATGCGCTTGTGCAGGTTTCTTGGGAGAATCACTGTGGTCCTTGTCCCAGTCAGGCTAACGTGTCCACGCCACTGTGCCATTGCTGCACACAGGCAAGCTGCATATGGGGCAGGGCGGAAGCCGCATTGCAGCAGAAGACCCTCCCTTGCTTCCCAGGTCACCCTCAGCAGCAAGATATCTTCCAGGACGAACTCCTGTGGAAAATATTGGGACAGCGTTCAGCGTAGGTGTCCCCTGCAGCTGTTGGTTCTCCCCAAGGCACAGAAACCCAGAGGACAGTACAGCCGTGAAACAATCAGTCCCCTTTACTCACCATTTTGGGGCTCCCGTGGGTTATGTGCGCTCTCTTTGGGATGGCAAAATTATGCTATTGTGTTGACTGTGTGGGCCCTCCTTAAGTGCGGGGAAATCATTACTCTGTCTGGTATAAACAATGCTGCCTCTGTTAAGTGTTGCATTTTGCCTTTACAGATGCAAATGCAACCTTGAGATCTCAGCCATCCATGTTATCACTGGCTGAGAGACTGCAAAGACTCAGGAAGAGGCCATGAAAAAGCAAAGACGACATACCGCAAGAAGCGATGCAGCAATCTCTTAAAGAAAATCAAAAAGTGCACGACTAGAGGGAGAGCCAAAGCAGAAGCCTCCAGGAAAACGCAGCGCACTGGTGGCAAAGCACAGAGCACCAGCAGTAAAACATGAATCGGCTGATAAGCATCATGGAGCGCCAAGTGGACTCTACCCAGGTGCTTGTAGCCATGCAGGCGGAGCACAACACCTGTATCTTCACCACCCAGCCCTGAAAACTATGACACTTACCCTCTGCACTCAACCCCCATCACCATGCAGTATAGGCATCCTGAAGTGCAGCAGTCATTGCACAGCACTTCAGATAGGACATACGCAAATCTGTAATTGTACTGTTCCCCACCCCACCTCCTTGCCCTTTCTGATGCCCAAGCAGTTGTGTTTCTTTTCAAGTAAATGAATTTTCTTTTCAATAAATGGATTTTTTGGCTTTGAAAACATTCTTTATTATTGCATAAAGTAAAAGATACCTTAGCCCAGAAAAGAAACAGGCACTTCAAGTCAGCTTAGCAAACAGATTCCTACTAACATTGGAACCACTGCACTGCACTCCCATGCAGGGCACCAGATATTACTGCTGGTTTTCAGCCTCAAATTGCTCCCTCAAGGCATCCCTAATCCTTGCAGCCCCACGCTGGGCCTCTCTAATAGCCCTGCTCTCTGGTTGTACAAATTCAGCCTCCAGGTGTTGAACCTCAGAGGTCCATGCCTGAGTGAAGCTTTCACCCTTCCCTTCACAAATATTATGGAGGGTACAGCACGCAGATATAACCGCAAGGATGCTCTGTTCGGCCAAGTCCAGGTTCCCATACAGCAATTGCCAGCGGCCATTTAAACGGCCAAAAGCACACTCCACAGTCATTCGGCAGCGACTCAGCCTGTAGTTGAACTGTTCTTTGCTGCTGTCAAGGCTCCCTGTGTAGGGTTTCATGAGCTACAGTATTAATGGGTAAGCGAGGTCTCCAAGGATCACAATGGGCATTTCAACTTCCCCTACTGTGATCTTCCGCTCTGGGGAAAAAGTCCCGGCCTGCAACTTCCTGAACAGGGCAGTGTTCCGAAAGATGAGTGCGTCATGCACCTTTCCAGGCCAGCCTGCATTAATGTCAATGCAAAGCCCACAGTGATCCATAAGTGCCTGGAGCACCATAGAGAAATACCTCTTCCGATTAACATACTTGGATGCCAGGTGGGGCGGTGCCAGAATAGGAATATGCATCCCGTCTATCACCCCTCCACAGTTAGGGAAACCCATCTGTACAAAGCAATCCACAATGTCCTGCACATTATCTAGAGTCATGGTTTTTCTCAGCAGGATGCAATTAATGGCCTTGCAAACTTGAATCAACACAATTCCAATGGTCGACTTTCCCACTCCCAACTGGTTCACGACCAATCAGTAGCTGTCTGCAGTTGCCAGCTTCCAGACTGCAATAGCCAACCACTTTTCCACTGGCAGGGCAGCTCTCAATCTCATGACCTTGTGCCGCAGGGTAGGGGCGAGCTCCTCACACTGTCCCAAGAAAGTGGCTTTTCTCATCCAAACGTTCTACAGTTACTGCTTGTCATCCCAGACTTGCATGACAATGTGGTCCCACCACTTAGTGCTTGTTTCCCGAGCCCAAAAGAGGAGTTCCACGATGCTGAGCATGTCTGTCAATGCCACAAGCAATTTCACATCACACACATTACGCGACTCGATATCATCAGACTCCTCACTGTCACCTTGGATCTTAAGAAATAGCTCGACTGCCAAACATGACCTACTGGCGAGACTCATCAGCATACTTTTCAGCAGTTCGGGCTTCATTTCCCACAGACCGAAAAGGAACACAGGTTGCACTGCACAGAAACCATTGAAAGATGGCATTGAAAGATGGTGCCAAATGTGGACAGAAACACAGGGATTGCTGGGATGAGAAGTGATGCATTACGGGGCATTGGAACAGGACTGGAATGCCCCGCACACACGCCCTCTTCCCACAACCCACGGCGCCAGAATGGGAAGAGATGTTCTGTGGGATAGCTGCCCATAATGTACCACTCCCAATGCCGCTGCAAGTGACACAGATACAGCCACAACAGTGCGTTGGCAATTGTCAGTGTGGACAGACTGCAGCGCTTTCCCTACTCAGCTGTACAAAGGCAGGTTTAACTCACAGCACTGTACATCTGCAAGTGTAGTCATGGCCAAAGACTCCAATCCTGTAAAGATATATGTATGTGCCTCAACTTTACGACTTGTAAGTAATTTCATTGAGATGTATAACATTACGCACATGCATAAGTCTTTGTAGGATGGGGGCCTAAATTATCTGTCACCACATTCATACGTGCAAAATTCTAAGTGTCAAATAATCATAGGCTTTTGTTTTAAATTAAAGCAGAGTCTATGACAAATGTAATTTTAATCATAACTTTTAATGTGAATGATCTACAAATGTAAATGATTTTATACAACACATTCTGATAAGTAATGCTCACAGAGTGCAGCCGATGGGTTTTTTTAGTTTCAATCTCATACTCATCTATGTCTAAAATCAGTGGATTATCCACTGCTAGCTTTGCATGTTATGCACACTTGCAAGTTGAGCTGCTGAGACAGAAGTTGACTTCTCTATTACCTTCAGCTGCTTTCACACTTAGGAAATCCCAATCACCTCAAGCAGCAAAGTAAAAACTTACAAGTACTGAGTCTATTTCTCCCTGCTTCCATTCTACTTACTAGGAAAACCAAAACTTTGTAAGAATATATCAAAACAGATACACAATAATAAATATACATTTACATGACAGATAACAGGTTCCCACAGGTTATGTCAAATTTCACAGAACTTATTTCTCATTTCTGTGTTTATCAAAAAAGGAAAAGAGACCAGACAAAAAAGTTCTGTTATGAAATGTCTGGAAAAAAAATAAAAAAAACCACTTCCTGAATTTCTTATAGTTGTCTTAACAAATGGTATTTAAGAGAGTTAATAGACTGGTTCAATTTAGTTCATACTATGTATGAAATCCATTGAAAAAAATCTAGCAAAAAGAGAAGTTAAGGATAGAGTTATAGCCTAAATTCTGAACTTCATAGGTATGAGGACAAATTTAGAGCCTCAATATTATTTTATCTGTTTTATTACAGCCACAAATGATTAGAACGCAACTAAACACATAGTGTTTCCTGCTGAGTGTACAAAAAAGGAAGGGGGAAAAAAAACAGTAACATATCTGAATTGTAGTTAAGTCACTGGATAATCTAGAAGTGCATACAGTATACCTAAAGTTTATAAGCTCTTAGTTGAATGAACAGATTGGAAAATGAAAACATTGAGAAAAATGCACTCTTGGACTCAAACCAGAGCAACGTGCTTTACAAGGATTGGATATTGTTTCAGAAGCTATCCTCCTCATGACAAAAAAAGTGGTCCCCTATTCTGCCCTGCAGTGATTATTCATAGATTGTCTATATTCCATGGTATCCTTCAGAAAATAAGTTGGCCTGAACAGTTTGCAAGTGTCAAACAGAGTGCATGCTTGTGTCACGGCTGAGCACAAAACGGGTTGTTGTTTTTTTAATACTAGTATTGCACTAACTGCACAGTCAAGTTCAATCTGAGATACCTAGAACACAAAGGCTATTGTACAAAACCAAACTATTTTACTTAAGCTAGATTTTAAAAAATTAATACCCAAGAGTGTACCTAAGGCAAATAAAATAACTTGTAAACACTGCAACCTTTATAAAGTTCAACTCAACCATTTAATACAAGTGCTTAAATATACAAGATGTCCATTTTACATAAGTGTAGATCTCTGTTTATTCTTCCCTTGGGTCAGAAAGTTGTGAATTTAACTTAGTCTGAAACAAAAGCGTTCACACGTTCAGCATAGTAATACTGTAGACAAAGTAATGACTTCAACTGACATACTCAACCAAATTATTTACTTGTTTTACACACACAGAGTGAGAGAGAGAGAGAGAGAGAGTGCATGCGCACATTAAAGCCTAGGTAATTCTGTAAAAAAATATTTCAAGAAGTGTGATGAGATGTTATCTCTGAAACACTAAAAAATTTGAGTAATAGGAAAAATAGTATATATGGAAGGTAAACATATTGTGACTGTCTAGTTTGCACGTACATCTTGAATTAGATAGAGTGGAATAAGGAATACCAGTCTTACCTAATCGTAGTTCTCCAAAATTACCACATCCAATTTTTTTGCCAACTCTAAAGTTAGGTCCAACCATTAACACTCCAGAGTTCGAAGAGCCAGTGCCACGTGGATTGTGACCTGAACGCCCACTAGGCCGTGCCATTCTATCATCTGGTTTGTCCTTGTCTTTCTTTTTACCATCCATATCAAGTTTACGGTACTCCACTTTGAATTTTTTTTTTAAATCAAGACAAGCAAACTCAAACGGGATAATGTGAGAATGGAATCATCACTAGTTAAGTGCTCCAGCTGGTTAATCAGTCACTAAATTGTAGTTGGTAAGTAGTCAATGGCTGCATATTCATCCCATTCGCAAAATAGTTTTCCTTGGTAGTCTTTGAAGCAAAATATATACTCAGTGTGTATCCTACCAACAGGATTTACAGAGACTCTGTAAATGAAAAAGAAAATTAAACAGAATATATATATTTGGAACAAGGTATCTTCCTAGAGTGTCACATGATTAAAGTATAATAGAACTTTTTAATATACCCTTGTTGCACAACATTACCACAGTGACTAATTTTTGCCCTCAGATTCATATACGCAACTACCAATGATGTCAATGGGAGTTGCGCAGAAAAATCTGAAAGCAGAATTTTAATACAGATTGTTAAGTAATACGTTACTTTTTGCAAAAACATATCCAGCCTGAACTATCCAGTGTACGAACCTGATACTGTAATTTAAAGAACGTCCAACAAATCTCAAAATCAGTTATGCCAGTTTTGAACGGGGAAGAAATTCAATTATTTCTCAAAAGTTATAAGCAATTGATGCAACACTTCAGGCAAACACCATATACACTCATTCTCTGAAGCTGATAAACTCATTCAATTTAAAAGGGAAAAAAAAAGATTCAAAACTACAATTGTTTCTTTTCCTTTTTCTGAATGGTAAGACATCTTATTTTTGATGCTTAATGTAAAGCTTAACAAAGAGTGTCAAATACTTTTAATATATTGTTCTCTATTATTTCTAGTATTGGCTGCTTTGAAAATAAAACCTATTTCCTTACCAACTTTATCTTTTATTATTAAAGGAATAGTTTTGTCATCACACTTTTTTGGTTCAATTCACTTCACTGCTTAGGCACTATTCAAACAAGAATCTTATCAAAAAGGATATTATGTATTAGTGTACTGCTGTCATAAGTCCAGTAGAAAGATCAAAAAAGGACTTTATTTAGTCCCTACATGAATGGCAGCTATTGTTTGCTATTTCAATCACTTGATAAAAGTCATCTAAAAACCCCAAAGTTCAGATGACATTTACCCACTACATTCCAACAATCTTAGAGAAGGTCAAATTCTGGTCCCAAGACTATTTAACAATATCCTTTGACATATATTCTATTTTAAATGTTAGGATTACCTGGAAGTTAAACCCAAGATGTCTCTTTTTAAAGCAAACTTTATAACTATCACATTCTAAAACATATTGGTTTTAGAATATTGTTCTTTAACTTACCTCATTTTCAAACACCATTTTAGCAGAACAGATGTCACATTTTTCATCTGCTTCTGGCATATACAAAAAGTAACACTATGTTCTGTTACACTAAACCAACATGACAACTATCATAATGCTACAAAATAGAAGTGCTAGTACAGAAAGGAAGAGCCATGTTGCCGTTCTCTGCCTAGATGGTACAAGAGTGCAAGGGAGAATGCCCTTCCCACTGTTGACCTCTGCCAATAAAATCATGGTTGTTTCTGATATGATCTTAACTGGTGGCTTTAAGCACCAATCAATCAGCAATTGGGCTGACCATGTCAGCTCAGAAAGAAGTACATAAGACATGGACAGCTTGGGGAAGATACCAGATAACCTAACTCTCAAGAGTACCTGTGAGAGTATAAAAGACATCCTCTGCGACCAGGAATAAAACAAAGGCCTATTTCCAATCTGCTTTTCTAAAACATTAGATACTCAGAGTGGGTCTCGGCTTCATTAAGAAAAGCCCAAAAGGATTTGGGCAACAGTTCATACCACCATAGAAGCATAAGGTCTTTTTGGGTCAGCATTTAAGTGTAGTCTGCAAGGTTATTCCTGTTCATGACTTTTGCCATAGGTTATCTGGAGCAACTGTGGAAAGTCTAAGGTAACAGAATTTGGGGAGGGGGGAAAGCAAAGGAGAAACTGACAAAACATGATTCGTTTACCACCACTTTCAACTGCATCTCAGTATAGAAACTGGAGAAATGCCTCAAACAAAATCAACAAATTCAATCCAACCTATCTGGATAGGCTATGTAAACTCCACTGCTCAAAGAATGTGCCAAGCACTTGTCATAGACAAAGGAAAGAATGATTACTTACCCTACAGTAAATTGTGGTTCTTTGAGATATTTTAGTCACTGCGGGCAAACAATTGCATCACATCACGAAGCTCAATCTTTTGCACAGCCATGTCCATCAGGGTCGCGCATACACCTATGCCTCCTCATGCTAACGTGCACAAGCATAAAGCATGGAGTGGCCACAACCTTCCCTCAGTTTCCTCACAATTCAAAGTCAATATTAGCTGAGGACTCCAAAAATGGATCTGGAGGGTTACAATGTCCACACTAACTACATCTCCATCTCCAAGAACCACAGTTACTGTAGGGTAAGTAACCATTCTCTTCTTCAAGTGTGTGTCAGTGTGGGTCCCATTGTAGACGTCTGGCAAGCAGTGTCCTCTTCAGTATGGCAGTAATATGGAGTACCAGCTGCATCAGAGACCTGAGCACTGTTATCCCAAATCTAGCATCAGATCTAGGAGCCACATCCAGTGCTTTACAAGTGTGAGCAGATATCTCCAAGTCACAGCCCTGTAGATTCTGGAAACAGACTGAGGTGGTTGCTTGGACTCTGGTTGAATAAGCTTTGATCATCAATAAGGGTGGTACCTCTCTGCCAGCTGGAAAAAACAATGAGAGAATCTCCAGCTGTCTAAATGGATAGTTCAGCGTAAGTGGCCTGGCCTTTCGAGCAACCAGCTATAGTCACAATCAGCCATGGGGATAGTAGGAAATACTTAGTCATGTCAGTGTAGTAATATAGGGCATGAGATATATCCTACATGTGCAGTTTTAACTTCTGCATGGAATTGAGGCTTAAGGAAGAAAAAAAAATCAACTAACTCACCTGTTTAAGTGAAATTCAGACACCACATTGGGAATTTACTCTGCACTTCTCAGAACCACCCTGTCCTTGGGGGTACAAGGAGTATGGGGATTGGACTGTGCATACCTGAAACTTGTTTGCTTTCCTGGCCAAGGTGATAGCCACTAGAAACACTGTTTTAAGGGTTACCTGATGGAGGGAGCAACTCCACGTGGGACCCCATCAGCTTCAGAAAGACAATGTTGAGGTCCCATGCAAGCTGTTATCAATGGGTAGACATGCATTAGACCGTTGAGGAATTTCAATATGATTGGAAAAGAGAAGACCAAGACCAACTGTACCAGAAGATGGCACACTAATATTACTTCTAGTGTGCCCTGAAACAGTCTGGACTCTCTGGTCTGATCAACTGCAATAAGCCATATAGAATTTTAGTTATCAACACTTGTTCAGGCACTAGGCTATATTGGGTCTTCGATATGGAAAAATCTCTTCCACTTGAAAAAAGTAAGTCTTTTTGTGGATTGGTTCATACTTTGTGCCAGGATGTCCTGAACATGCAAAGCGCAGTCCTTTTCCAAGGTATTCATCCAGTCAGCATTCAAACAGTTAGCTGTAATGATGTGGATCTGGATGCAACACTTGTCCCTGGTTCTGCGACAACAGGTCTAGGAGCCTGATTTAGGGGCTATGGGAATGTGTTCACCAAGTTCATCACCAGAACTTTCTCAGACAGTAGGCAGCTATGAGGATGAGTCTGGCCCAAGCAGTCATCCAGAGGATTAACACAGAGAAAAGGCATACAGCAGCCTTTATTTCTACTGCAGTAGGAAGGCTTCCAACCAGGATCCCAGACTTATGCAGACTTGAGAACAGAAGTTGGGACACATTGCATTGTTTCTGTTGGCACACAGATCTATTACTAGGATTCCTGTGTTGATGAAACAGCAGTTTGTGAGGGACTGCAGAAATAACCACTTGTGATTGTAATGGTCGATTGTTCAGGAAATCCACTGAATTGTTGCTGTTCCCCAGGAACTGCAAGGCTGTCCGGATTAAGTCATGCAGGCAACACCAGTTCTATAGTATGACTCCCTCTCTGGACTGCAGGGAGTGGGGGATGAGAGGACCGAAGGTGCTGCCCCTTTGTTTCTTTTATGGTATATTGCCAATGTATTTGTCAGTATCAATACTATCAATTGCCAGAAGACCAGGAGGAATACTTCACACACTAGCCTGATGGCTCTGAGTTCCAAGACTTTCATGTATAGCCTCATGTCTTCTAAGGGTCATCCCATTTTGGACATATCCATCACTAATATTCCAGACAATGAAGGGATCTTGAATGGTACTCCTTTGTTGACATTGCTACGGTGTAGAGACCAAGACAGTTCCCTGAGGATGTGAGATGAAGTCACAACTGTCTTGCTCATAATGCTTTGCCAGGGAATAGACTGATCTGACACAAAATCATAGGGATCTCAGGAAAAGCCTGGCAAGCAGTGTGTCACATATGTACAGATGGTCTAATAATGTGAGGTAAGTCCATACTCTCATAATAAGGCAAGCAATTACCTCATTTATTAACAACTGAAACGAGAGTAATCTATCTTGAGGTAAGTATAACCTAGCTGTCAGAGTGAATTCTGAGTCCTATAAATTACTGTTCTGTGATGAGAGAATTTCTCAGATTACTAGGAGTTTCAAATGGGGCAAGCAGGGATAGGGCATTGCCAAGGCTTGTCAGAGTTCCTGATAAAATTCAGCTATGATCAGCCAGTTGTCTAAGTACGGGTAGACAAAGATAACTTGATTCTTCAGGTGCTCCGCCACAAGAGTAAGGTCCTTGGTAAAGGCACAATACTGTGGAAAGCCCAAAGGGCAGTACCTTGGACTGATGGATTCAGCCCCACTGTAAATTTGACGAACTTCCTGTGGGCCAGGTGAATGGCAATGTGAAATACGTGTCTTGCAAGTCAAGAGCCACAAACCAGTCCTGTACCTGAAGCAATGGAATGATGGAGATAAGTGTTACCATCCCTGAATCTGAGGTAGCATGTGTATTTGTTGAGTCTCCTCAGATATAGAATAAGACAAAGTGTCCCTTTCTTCTCTGGAAAAGGAAATAATGAGAGAAGAAATCCTTGCCCTCTATTGAGAATCTTCTTCAATTGCTCCAAGACTGAGCTACAAGGCTACTTTTTGTAAAAGGCTCTCATTAGAAGGATCCTTAAAAAGGGATGGGAGGGCGGGCAGTAGGGTTTAGGGGTATGGAAAGGAATTGGATGGCGTAGCCATGGGTAACAATGTCTAGTACCCATTTGTTAGCCAAAATCTCTGCCTAAGTCCAATAGAAAGGGGGCAGGAGGGAGAGTTTCCAAAAAGTCAACTGTAGGATCTTGGTCTTAGCATGGCTCCTGACAGTCACAGGAAACGAGTTCTCTGCCTCTGAGGGGACGGTTACCAGACTGGGTTCCAGCCCCTTGAACAGCATATCTTCGGTGGTCACCTGTACCTTCTTCGGGATGTATCACAGCTGTAGCCAAGATGCCCAGACCATCAAGATAGCATGGCAGGCCAGAGTTTAAACCCCAAGGACTTAGCGTCTGCCTTTAATGATTTTGCCCTGTCGTACAGGAAGTTTCCCGTTTTCTCTCTTCCATCATCTTTTTTTTTTGGGGGGGGGGCGAGGGGGAGGCAAGAGGAGAACATTCAACTACAAAGAAGTACAGAAGTACAGAGTATTTCTTCAGACAAATGTGAAGCTTGGACAAATACCTGTGAGAGTCAAGCACAGCCCAGGTTCTGTCCCACTACCACAAGTAGTAAGAACAGTGGTTCTCAAACTTTTGTATTGGTGACCCCTTTCACACAGCAAGCCTCTGAGTGCGACTCCCCCTATACACTAAAAAGACACTTTTTAATATATTTAAGACCATTACAAAAACTGGAGACAAAGTAGGGCTTGGGGTGGAGGGTGACAGTCATGGAATCTTCATACACACACAAAACAGATGTGTTTGAATATATCAAAGTAATTTTAAAATGTATTTCCTTAATCTAGCATAACCTCATCTTGGTACTTCTCTGACAAAAGGAAAAAAGTTGTGGGGAACACATACATAGATCTAATATCCAACAGTAGAAAAGACTATTTTTGCTTTTTAAAAAAAAAGTGTCAAATGTCAATTATTTATACGTGCATGAACAGGATAGTCAGAAATTCTACTCTAAAAATTATGTCAAAGACAAACTTTGTTCAGCCACAAAGATCAAGAAAATATTCCTCTTTAAGAAAATGAGACAGCTAATTTAATTATTTTTCTGACTCTACTGCCATTTTCTGCCTGTTGATAGAAAAATTCTTACTAGTGAAACAAGCACACAGAAGGCGGCAAGGGGGGTCAAAGGAATGACTAGAAAAAGACTGTGCACTTACAGCTACCAACATTAGTGCCATTCTAACCAACCCTTGTTGGAATAGCTGTGTCTAAATAAAGGAGGTCCCAGTATCAACATCAGAACATTTCAGATTTCAGCCTTAAAAAAAAAGGAAAACAATATTAGCATGAAGCTTCAAAAGTGGGACCACATACAGAGACGCTACAGCATGCTAGTCAGATATGTCTTTTTACAATTAACAGCCACAATCCCCAAGGCAACAGACAAGTAACTTTATACTCAAAGATAAATATATTGGTGAAAATTTGGATGCGCTTTCACAATCTGATCAGCAGTTAGATAGCATACAACATACTAATTTTTTGGTTAATGCTGCCACCATTCACAGAATTATAAGAATCACATGTTTAAACTTGTAGGATATTTAGTGAGCAAAATGATTACTAAATATTTTTCTAAAATATAACATTAAAATAAATTCTTCTGTTGATCCAGTGTATATAGGACACACACATTTCCATTGAAATACCTTTTAAAAGTATTTCAATTGAATGTAAATCAAAGAATAATAGATCAGCAACTACAAGTTTTAGTTTTCCAAAAATTATCTCAATTATGTGGCAATTTATGGGCTTGTCACTTTTCCTTTGTTGACTCAACAGATGTTACTGGATTCCTACTGCAGAGATACAGAAAGTTCTTTTAATATTTAACAATGACAGTATTACTGTCAGAAAGGAAGACACCCACCCCCTCTTATGTAAGCCTCTTCTTTCTGGTCTTGAGTGTAATGTTCCACTTTGCTATACTATACAATTTTCATATAATCTGAAGTAAACAGAATATTTGGGGTGTTTTTTGCCAAGAAACCCCTCTATAACAAATTGTGGATCATGTCACCCTCACATACATAATGCGGTATTAGAATTCACAAATCACACTTACCCAAGAAAGCGATACACTGTTCATGGCAATGCCTTTTCTTCACCATAATGTTCACGTTTTAGATGTAAACAGCATGCTAAAAGTAAAGAAATACATATGTAATACTGGCACTCATTCATGCATGTAAACATTTCTGATGTTTTACTCAGATTTTATATAAATTAAAGATTTAGTACATTTGTTTTTCTAAATGAAAGTAGAAAGCAAGCTTCTATTAATATTGTACGTGTGAGTGTGTCCTATATATACCAGAAGCCTTCTAAATATAAAGGAAGTCATACCCTTCACCAAACTAAGCGTACCCACTAAAATGACTGAGATTAAGAGAGGGTAAAGGAATAATTCATACAAGCAAGATGATTACGAAAGTATGGAAGTGTCTTATAAATTACATTTGCTACTTTGTGTGTTTTGCTGGATTTGCTACACAACTCATCCCACTCTTCTGCCAAAACAGCAATTTCCTATTAGGTTTTTCACTCTCCCTCTACACAAACAAGCAACTCAACCAAATAAAAACAGATAACTTGATTAGTTTGTTTCTTGTAGAAATCATGAAAGAAGAGAGGGATTTAAATGAGAGGCAATTGCTTTGTCCATGAGCTCAGGAAAAGCATTCTGTAATTAGGGAGCAGTATGAAGGCAAAAAAAAAAAAAAAAAAAAAAAAAGGCATCATTGGTGAAGCAGAAAGGGCCAGGGCACTGATATTATACAAGACAAAGAGTTGAGTAATGAGGGGGCCCTGAATATAAAACACAATAAAGTTTAAGTCTGATCCCAGTGAGAGAAGCCAGGAGAGATTCCAATAGCGGGGTTATAGTCAGAATATTGCACGAGAAAGATGGATCTTAACAGCTACAATTTGTATTGACTGGAGGTAGGGAGGTGAAATGGGCATCAAGGAGGACAGCAATCAAGAAGGGAGATGACAATGGCTTGTAAGAAAAGTTCCAGCTATTTTCCAGAAAGATCATGTTCCTATGTTCTCAAGTGTTGTAAGGGGAGAAACAGCAAGTTCCAACACTGCCTGGAAGATGAGGCATAGGTCAGGGAAGACAGTAAGAGAAGAGACAAATATGATGCCCCAGTAGCAGGCCTAAGTTGATGGTAAGTGCAATGATGTATTCAAATTGACAAAGAACAGGAAAGGAGAGAGAAGAATCAGGAATTCAGTTTTAGCCATGTTAGGGTTAAGTTACTGATCTCCAGCAACTATATGTAATACACAAAACCATTTTTGAAGTTTAAACATAATTAAACTTAAGAAAACTTGCATTAATTCCCATCCTATTTTGTATGGATTTAACATCATCAAGAAGCAGTATGAGGGCCACTTCAGTGTCTATCACAGCCAGTTCATGGAGGAAAATGAACTTCCATTGCTGCCTCATGGCAGGTCTCAATTAAGTATCAATGTTTTAAGGGCATGTTGCTAGTGGACCATATCAGTTAAGTACACAGTAAAACATTCTGAGACACAGCTATACTTAGTTATTACAATACAGTCCTTTAAACAAAAGCAAAAAGGTATTATAACACAGTCAATCACAATTTTCATTAAAATATAGTTTTAGACCCTACTGAAAGCCATCACAGAAACACAGAGAATGCAGTATCTCTAATTGTCAGAAAACCTCCCTTTGTGCAGTGAACCCATTGTAAAGTGGTGATATACAAGCCTATTTACATGTCTTTCTATGAATGGTCTATTTCTTTCCATTTCTGAATCAGTCTCTCTCAAAACAGTTTTAAAATATTTTCATACACAAAAAATTTCCATACAAACCCATAAAATGCATCCAAGAAAAAAATTCTATATCTATATTCATGTAAACCTTCATTTACATGAATATGGGTATAGATTAGGAAACCGTGTGCCTCTAGAACACTGGATTCCATGCTGCAATATAAGGATATTCTCTAGTTATGTATTATATATGTGAGGAAGGGTTACAGGGAGGAAGATAAAATGAGGTTGCCAGAGTCAGAGGGGTGAACAGAGGAGAAGTGGGACAGAAGCCTGATGAGGCAGCAGGGGGAAAAGGAGTTGGTCGGAGGGACTGATTAATAACAGAAGTGCAAGAGGGGCAAGAGCAGAGGGAGGATATTGACACACTAAAAGCACAGAAGCATAAAGGCCTATAACCACTAAAGCACAATGCCAGGACCTAGGCTTGAATCCAGGAGTCTTCAATCTCTACATTACTTTGCTGTCAGGAAATAGCTGTGAAACCCACGGCAAAGTGTGTTTTGTCTGCCTCTAGTAACTGGTCCACATAGAGGATAACAGCTTTACAGTGCTGCCAGTTACTAAATTAGCTCAAGTGACCAGAGAATTTGCTGTGGATCTAAACGTCTGAACACTGTCAAAGGCTGACGATGGAGCCAAAACCACATGATGGATTTTTTTGCAGTTAAATTTTAACTTAGGAAACTATAATAAAAGATTACAGGTGAAAAGTCAAGCACTCAAAAGTCTGAAAATGCCAAAACTAAGGTGTATCTGTGAAAACTGCACTACAGCCTCTTTTCTTGGTCTTGATGACTTCCAAATCAAATTTGCTTAGTTAACAGGTAAAAAGATGTTTTCCTCTACAGACAGTTCTGAAAATTCAGTCTGAAAGTTGAAATTCCACCTGTGCTATTTCTGCATCACCACAAGTAACAGATTCTACTAGATAAATTCTACCATCTCTTATACCTTGTGCAACCCAACTGACTTAATGGGGTTGTACAGGTGAGAGGGCAGAGGTCCCTGCAAATCAAACTTAGTAAAACTTCATTTATAGATGCACTATTGAAAGCAGAATCCTGCCATTTCCCATAGCTCTATAAGTTGTGAAGGATAAGGATTAAAAAGATAGTGAAAACTTCATATTCTAGTTATAAAAATTAGATATGACAATATCTAAATCGCAAAAGTGACCTTACTAAATAAACCTATTGTCACTTCAGAGCAAAACTACACTAAGCTGAAGTATTATACCCACTACAAATGACTCACATTATTTTTGTCAATAAACACGGATATAAATCATCCAAGACCATGGCGACCTCTAAGCAGACCACCACTTAAAAGTGTTCTTAAATTTCTGCAAATCAAAAGAAATCACTCTCAGTTACTGTACATCATGAATAACCCAAACAAAACACAGTGAAAGGAACATGCAGCACAGACTGATTTAAATGCTCATAATTTCCCCAATTGTGTGTCATGGACATGCATCTTCACTGTTATTACTCCTCCTTGGTACACCACCCCACTTGCTTGCATACATGTCACTGTATGGTAGATGAGTATGTAGGCAGTCTATAGAACTATCATGAAGGCAATATTTTCATAGAGTGCTGCAAGAGTTAAGATTTTTTTTAACCTTCTCATCTTTTTACCCATATGTGTGTGTGTCTAGTACAGATAGTATTGAAAATGAAAAATAAATACGCAATAAGGCAAAAACAGGCAATGAGCAATAGGAATCATGGGACAGCAGAAGTAAGGTTATGATGCAATAGTCTTCAATTACATAATCACACAGTATTTCATAGCTTCCATTCAATGCTCTGGTGGCGTAAACAATTGCATGGAGTGTCAATGTCCACAAATGTCCAATGTTCTACATCACCAACAAGGAAAAAGAAACACTCTTCCATCCACCCAAGATGCTCTTTTCTAGCAAAAACAATACTAAGCTTCTAGCAACACTAGCCAGTTTTACAACCCTGGGGAGTTTCTATACAACAACGAGAATGGCAGATTTCGATCCTCTTGTGGATCCTCAATGAAGTCAACGGGGTCCATGAAAGAACAAAGCTTCACCCCTACAGTCAATTTCAGGATTGGGGTCTAACTGTTGTCAGAAAAGCTGGTGATTGAACCACCAACAGAAGCTTACATTATACACCTCTACCCCAATATAACATTGTCCAGAGGAGCCAAAAAATCTTACCGCGTTATAGGTGAAACCGTGTTATATCAAACTTGCTTTGATCCACTGGAGTGTGCAGTCCCGCCCCCCCCCCGCCCGAGCACTGTTTTACCGCGTTATAACCGAATTGTGTTATATAGGATCACGTTATATCGGGGTAGAGGTGTATTACAGGGAATAACACAATAGCCCACCCAGACTAACATCTTTAGGCCATGTCTAGACCAGAAAAATAGATCATATCTAAAAAAAATTAGCTAGGTGAAGCCTAGGACTGACCGTGACTAGTAACATTTTTTAAATGTCTACACTAGTGTTTAAAAAACATGTTTGCCAACACAATTTAGGCAACCAACATTTTTAGTCCATACATAGCTTTAGACAGTTGCTACTGCAGCATTGGAATTTTGATTTTGCACAAGAGCATGGATCCGATAACAGAGAACGTTTTTAGTGAATAACTTCAGAGAATACTAATATTTCTTCAAATTTGCAGATCACCTTTAGCATAAAGGTTACTTGATCCTTCTTTTATCCTTGCTAATTCACTTTCAGTTTAAACTTGAATAAAATACTGTTAAAAACATTAAGATTGAAACACAAAACATTGCAGAATCAGAAAGTGATTAAATTAAAACGAAACATGTAATCTTAACTGCTCCCTTGGGCACATGTATTACCACATAGTTTAATTACATGATAACTTACTACTACTCCTCATACTACTATAATACACAATCTTCCTATAACTTTACAGGATCTAGTCATATGAGAATTGGGGAAGCCAATGAAATTGAAACTAGTTTCACACAGTAAATTTTAATTTGTCCTGAATAAACACGTTTTAACATTTCTCTTCTATAGACTTCCAGGAGCCTTCCCTTAGCACCTTCCCAGGTGCATGTGGAATTAAACGTCTCCTGAACAGGCCTTATTTCAGGTAATGGGTATTTCAGTGGCTTTTTAAATATGCATCTACCTCAGCTATGCACACAAGTGCACCACTTCCTCTCAGATCATTAGGAGCTTACTGAGAAAATCCCTTTCACAACCTAACAGCCATTTTCATCATATGCCTGCGAAATCAAACCAAATTTCCATATGAAAACAGACTTGTCAATGACAGCATCAATGCCAAATTTAAACTTTCTAATCCAGACTGTAGAGCTGTTCAAAGTCACATCATCAGATTGTTTATTATAAGGAAAGTATTTGGCCCTTGCTATCCTAACTGAAAGATCTATGAAGCATTTTTGCTCAAGCTTATCATGAGAATTTCCGTGCAGTCAGACCAACTCTGGGAAATTTCAACACAAAAGATGAAAGCTTCAGAATAAAAATTAACTGAAAACAGAGTTTAGAACTGAGATGCTTAATTATGTAAGCAGGTACTGCTTTCTAACAACTTTTGTGACGAGACCTAACTACCAGAAAGGAGTTCTAAAATCAGGGCCAGTAACCTTAACTCATCCTACTACATCTACATGCAACATAGGGTATGTCTACACTACGGGATTATTCCGATTTTACACAAACCGGTTTTGTAAAACAGGTTGTATAAGTCGAGTGCACGCGGCCACACTAAGCATATTAATTCGGCGGTGTGCGTCCATGGTCCGAGGCTAGCGCCGATTTCTGGAGCGTTGCACTGTGGGTAGCTATTCCGTAGCTATCCCACAATTCCCGCAGTCTCCCCCACCCCTTGGAATTCTGGGTTGAGATCCCAGTGCCTGATGGGGCAAAATCACTGTCGCGGGTGGTTCTGCGTAAATGTCGTCAGTCATTCCTTCCTCCGGGAAAGCAACGGCATACAATCATTCCGCGCCCTTTTTCCCTAGATTGCCCTGGCAGACGCCATAGCATGGCAACCATGGAGCCCGTTCAGCTTTTTTTTTTTTTTTTTTTTTACTGTCACCATATGTGTACTGGATGCCACTGACAGAGGCGATACTGCAGCGCTACACAGCAGCATTCATTTGCCTTTGCATGACAGCAGAGACAGTTATCAGTCATTCTGTACCGTCTGCTGCACCATTTGAGATGATGGTTATCTGTCGCTCTGTACCGTCTGCTGCTGTCATGGGTGCCCCTGGCTGAGGTCGGATGGGGGCGCAAAGACAAAAATGGGAATGACTCCCCGAGTCAATCCTTCCTTTATGGTATCTAAGAGTAGAGTCTGTCCTGCCTAGAATATGGGGCAAGTGTACTAAATAACCAGTGTATCAGAGAACCAGAGAGCACAGCTGCTCCGTGTCAGATCCCGCAGAAATGATGAGCTGCATGCCATTCACAGGGGGTACCCCTGCAACAACCCCACCCATTGCTTCCCTCCTCCCCGAACCTTCCTGGGCTACCATGGCAGTGTCCCCCCCCATTTGTGTGCTGAAGTTATAAAGAATGCAGGAATAAGAAAAACTGACTTGTTAGTGAGATAAAATGAGGAGGAGGCAGCCTCCAACTGCTATTAGTCCAGGCAGGACATTAAGCGGTGTGAGGGAGAGGAGCCCAGCATCCCGCTGTTATGATAGTCCAGGCAGTACAGAATCTTTTCTTTACACATGAAAGGGAGGGGGCTGATGGAGCTCAGCCCCCAGTTGCTATGATGAAGATGGTTACCAGCCGTTCTGTACCATTACTGGGAATGACCGGGAGTCATTCCTATTTTTACCCAGGCGCCCCCGGCCGGCCTAACCTGAGGCCAGCCAGGAGCACTCAGCAGATAGCAAGCATATTGTACCGTCTGCCACCGGGGAGGGAAGAGGAGCGGATACTGCTCTTTACTGCTGCAGCATGATGTCTACCAGCAGCATTCAGTAGACATAGGGTGACATTGAAAAAAGTCAAGAAACAATTTTTTTCCCTTTTCTTTAACCGGGGGGGGGGGGGGGGGGGGGGGGGGAAGGGTGTAAATTGACAAGCTATACCCTGAACCACCCCGGACAATGTGTTTGACTCAACAGGCACTGGGAGCTCAGCCAAGAATGCAAATACTTTTCGGAGACTGCTGGGGACTGTGGGATAGCTGGAGTCCTCAGTAACCCCTCTCTCCCTCCATGTGCGTCCATTTGATTCTTTGGCTTTCCGTTACACTTGTCACACAGCGCTATGCTGTGGACTCTGTATCATAGCCTGGAGATTTTTTTCAAATGCTTCGGCATTTTGTCTTCTGGAACAGAGCTCTGATAGACAGATTTGTCTCCCCGTACAGCGATCAGATCCAGTATCTCCCATACGGTCCATGCTGGAGCTCTTTTTGGATTTGGGACTGCATCGCCACCCGTGCTGATCAGAGCTCCACGCTGGCCAAACAGGAAAGGAAATTCAAAAGTTCGTGGGGCTTTTCCTATCTACCTGGCCAGTGCATCTGAGTTCAGATTGCAGTCCAGAGCGGTCACAGTGGTGCACTATGGGATACCACCCAGAGGCCAATACCGTCGATTTGCAGCCACACTAAACCTAATCCGATATGTTAATACCGATTTTAGCGCTACTCCTCTCGTTGGGGAGGAGTACAGAAACCGATTTAAAGAGCCCTTTATATCGATATAAAGGGCCTCATAGTGTGGACGGGTACAGCGTTAAATCGGTTTAACGCTGCTAAAATCGGTTTAAACGCGTAATGTAGACCAGGCCATAGACTCTACATTCTTATGTCACGTCCCTAAACTAAGGATATTTTCCTGCAGTTTGTACAAAAAACCTACAAGTGCACACTTTGGGCCAGATTCTACAAACACAAATAAAAAAACTTTATTCACAGGAGTGGCCCCATTGAAATCCACTGGTCCACTTGCATGAGAAAGTTATTCACCTAAATAAGTACTGCAGGATTAAGACTTTTTAAAAAAAAAAAAAAAATTACACACTTCCAAGGCACAGACGATTTCATCTGCCGAACCACATAGATTTACACAATTTATTCCAAAATTATGTTTAAATTCCTCCAAAATTTAATTGCCAAGCACAGCGTTTTCTAAATATATAATTAGTTCAAATTTTCAGAGATAACATACACATATTTCATCTATCCTATGCAGCCCTTTGTGCAGAAAAAAATTGTCAGTAAGCTATATAATAAGACAGTTTATTTAAACATGGTGAGGTCTGTCAAGAGAAGAAAGTTGCAACTGTTTAACTAAAGGAGTGATTTTACTGATTTAGTTAAACTTGTGCAAACCCCTTTGTGAACATTGTTATTTTAGTTTAGCTTAGACCAATTCCTTATCAATTTAAACTGAGCTGGTTTAAAGCCAAAATAGGTGTGCACACAGACTTCTGCATTAGTTTAAAAATCTCATTTTTAGTTAAATCACTGCAACTTTCTTACGTAAAGGTCTAAAGTTAAAATTTAGCAGTTCAGAGATCTATCTAAGCCAAATGTCAGTATCCCAATTTGTCATGCCTAATTTTGTTATTTTTAAATAGTATTTTCTGACCATCAATGATTCAGGAGACAATGTAATTGTTGCAGCACAGGTCAAAGTTAAAACAACATTAAAGGCCAGCTCCAGCTCCACTTCCCTCCCCTCCTTTGCTCTACATAGCCCTGTATCAGAAATATCAGAAGCAACATAAAAACTAGGATCCCAATACACCAAAGCCAATCATTTTCTCCAATGTCAGAAAAGGCACCTCTCTCCCAAACACGTTATAATGTCCAATGCTGAGTGAAAGTTAATGCTGAGTTAGCTAATACTACATAATGCATGTTCCATTTTTCTACAATGGTCACTGTATTACCAGTGTTTAATTCACTACACAGCAAAGCAAATTAAAGTGTCTAAATTATCACATTAAAAAACTATGCTAAAAAAACCCAAATGTGCAAAAATCAAAACACTCAGGTTAGGAAGTATTAAATGGAAATAACACCAGCTTCTACAGTACTTTCTTCACAAGTATGCTGGGAAGAGAAAAATCATTACTGTTGGAAATTCTGATATTATGATGAGCATCACAGAGAAGTCCACAAGGGAATTAATAATTCTGTGTTTCGCGTAGGGTTTCGGTGGTCTGAGGTAAATACGACATGAGCCACACACTTAATTGTGATGACAAAATAATATATTTCTACCCATTCAGTGAGCACCAGCCATCCTAGGTACTGAATGAGCTGAGTGGATCCTGTGGGGAAAAAACAGCACGTCATGTAATCAAAGATCTTATCATGCATATGAACAAGAGGACCAAAACTTAGGGCTGGTCTACACTAGGGGGAGAAAATTAATCTAAGATACGCAACTTCAGCTACGTTAATAGCGTAACTGAAGTTGAAGTATCTTAGATCGAGTTACCTACCATCCTCACGGCGCAGGATCGACGTCCGCGGCTCCCCCTGTCGACTCCGCTACCACCGTTCGCGTTGGTGGAGTTCCGGAGTCAACAGGAGCTCGTTCAGGGATAGATATATGGCGTCTAGATGAGACGCCATATATCGATCCTCGAGAAATCAACTGCTACCCGCCAATACGGCTGGCAGTGAAGACGTACCCTTAGAAGTTGCATGGGAAACCTTAAATGTTGGTTTCAGAATAGCAGCCGTGTTGGTCTGTATCTGCAAAAAGTGTCTGGCATTTTGTTTTTCAGTAATTCCTACATTTTTGAGAAGCAATCTGAAAAAATTCCCATCAATGAACTTATACTGGTCCCTCACATGGATCATCAGCAGTGATGGTACCTTGACAGACCTCTACCAGTTAAGCTAACTGAACAGTTGAAGGGGACTATGGTCTATGACAGACATGGGCAAACAACGGCCTGACCGTCTTGCCCGGCTCCTGAGCTCCCGGCCCCTCCCCTGCTGTCTCCCCTCCCCAAGAGCCATACGGGCCGTGCTTTAGCCCGCTGCTCCCACTGGGTAGCATGGGGAGCGCAGCTGGCTCTGGCCAGATGTCACGGCTGCGAGCTCCTGATGCTAGTAAGGGGGCAGGAGGTCCTGGGGGGCAGTCAGGGAGGAGGGGGAAGTTGGATGGGACAGAGGTTCTTTGGGGGTGGTCAGGGGATGGGGAACAGGGAGGGTTGGGAGTGGAAGTCCCGGGGGGCCTGTCAGGGGGCGGGGATGTGGATAGGGGTCAGGAGGGCAGTCAGGAGACAATGAGCAGGGGGCACTTGGATAGGGTGTGGGAGTCCTGGGGGTGGGGGGAGGGCTGTAGATAGGAGTCGGGGCAGTCAGGGGACGGGGGGGTTGGATAGGGGGTAGGGGTCCCGGGAGGTGGCAGTCAGGGGACAAGGAGCAGGGGGGGGTTGGACGGGGAAGATAGGGGGCAGGGGCCAGGCTGTTTGATGAGGCACAGTCTTCCCTACCTGGCCCTTCATACAGTTGCGCAACCCTGATGTGGCCCTCGGGCCAAAAAGTTTGCCCACCTCTGCTCTATGAGGCCCAGCCTCTAGGAGAAGAGACAGCTAGCCAATGCATTTTACTGCTACTTGCTGTAAGCAGAGGAATACTGGGACTCAAGCTCTGGGTTCTACAGTAGAACCTTAAAGATATATGAGCACCTGAGTTACAAACTGACCAGTGAACCAGACACCATGTGAAACTGGAAGTAACCAATCAGGCAGCAGCGGAGACAGAAAAAAAATGTAAATACTGTACTGTACTTGTATTGCATACCCCTCCACCCTCACACACAGGGTGCCCACTTACAGCCAGAAAGTGAAGATGCTGAGATTTGCAGACAAAACTATGAGCCCCTGCTGCCAGCCCAAGGCAGCCAGAACAGGAGCTGCACCGGGGTCTGTGCTGCTTTCTTGTAAGCCATGGGTGCTGTTGTCACATACATACCCCGCCCCCGGGGGTGACGCTGTTCTCACACACACTTATAATTGGTACCCCTAACGCGTCACCTGCCTACCTCAAATATGAGAGCAACACAACTAGGAGAGCCATACCGGCTTGGACGTCGCCCGGATTAACAAGGTCCGCGCCAGATGTTGAGGAAGCAGGACAATCTGACGATAAGTGGGCTACTGGAACAAACCATTCGTGGACTAGACAAGAGAACCTGGAATTGATGGAATGCTACTATAACAGTAGACCTAAGGAGAGGGGATATTTGAAACGTATGAGGGGGCTATGGATAGACAAAAGACCTACATCCACACTTCCTGAGAAACAGCTAGTTACCCAACGCTTCAACATAGTAAAGAGGAAGCTGCTCTCACAGCTTGAGATAGACCAACTCCACATTACATCCCAGACTCAAGAAGGCCTGGAAGAACAAGTGGATGTGCAGCCCACTCCTGAAGCTGAAACTTCACTGCCACCCCCTCCATTGCAGAGCACAGCAGCTGATATGAGGCATAAGATCATGGAGAAACTAGCTACAGTCAATCCTCGAGACCAATTACCAAGGCCCAGTGGAGAAGTACCATCAGATAGTATGTTAGAAGACGCCAATAGGGCCCTCATGACAATCCCTACTACCACCATAACTCAAACCAATGAACTGGTATACGCTACAGCCTCTGTAATCCTGGAGATGCTTGGCTGTACGATCAAGAAGATCAACAGTATATACCCACCCTGGAAAATGAGATTGGAGGATAAGACCAAGGCGACTCGGAGAGAAGTTAGTCAGCTGGTGGAACTACAGAAGGGTGTAGAGATTAAGGATAAGACTCGGCTACTGAAAAAATACAAGGGCCTGACTCCATCTGAAGCCCTAGAGACTGCTAAACAAAGGCTCACAGCACTGGCGACCAGGCTAAGGAGATACACTAGAGAAGCAGAGGCCAAAAAAGTAAATGCCCTGTTCTCTAAAGAATCATCTAAGGTGTACTCTCAATTACAGTGCAACAACACAATAACAGCAGAGCCACCAGCAGTAGAAACTGAACAGTACTGGAAGAACATATGGGAGAAAGAGAAGACTCATAACCTCAGTGCAAAGTGGCTGCAGGACCTGAGAACAGAGCACAGCAATCTCCCAGAACAGAAACCAGTTACCATCACAGTAGAAGACATCCAGCAGCGGGTCAAGAACATGAAGAGCTGGACAGCACCTGGACCAGACATGATCCACACCTACTGGCTAAAGAAACCAACAGCAGTGCATGAACGCCTAGCAGCACAGATGAACCGGCTGCTGGCAGCAGGCTCCCACTCAAACTGGCTAACACAAGGAAGGACAGTGCTGATCATGAAAGACCCCTGCAAGGGAATAGAACTATCCAACTACCGGCCAATAACCTGCCTCCCCACAACATGGAAAATCCTATCAGGTATCATAGCCGCCAAGCTACAGGACCATATGGGCCAGTACATGAGCACAGCTCAGAAGGGCATTGGGAACAACACCAGAGGCTCAAAACACCAGTTGCTCGTAGATAGAGCAGTCACCCAAGACTCAAGGTCTAGACAGACCAATCTGAGCACAGCCTGGATTGATTACAGGAAAGCCTACGACTCAATGCCGCACACGTGGATCTGTGAATGTCTGCTGCTATACAAAGTCAATAGGATACTAAGGACCTTCCTCAAGAACTCAATGGGACTATGGAAGACAACACTGGAAATCAATTCAAGGCAGCTTGCACAAGTGGCCATCAAGTGCGGTATATACCAAGGTGATGCACTGTCTCCACTGCTGTTCTGCATAGGCTTAAACCCCCTCAGCCAGATAATTACAAGGAGTGGATATGGGTATGGGTTTAGGAGTGGAACTACCATCAGCCACCTCCTCTACATGGATGACATCAAGCTGTATGCTAAGAATGAACGAGACATCGACTCGCTAATCCACCTGACGCGGATTTACAGTGAGGATATCGGGATGTCATTCGGACTGGAGAAGTGTGGCCGGATGGTAGTGAAGAGAGGGAAGGTAGTCAAGACTGATGGGGTAGAACTACCAGCGGGCCACATAGCAGACATACAGACCAGCTACAAGTACCTTGGCGTCCCACAGTCACATGGAAACCACGATGAGGAGGCAAGGAAGACAGCAACATCCAAGTATCATCAAAGGATAAGACAGGTCCTGAAGAGCCAGCTCAGTGGGAAAAACAAGATCCACGCCATTAACATATACGCCCTGCCGGTTATCAGATACTCTGCCGGTATAGTGAGCTGGCCAAAGGAGGACATGGAGGCTGCCGATGTGAAGACCCGGAAGCTCCTCACAATGCACGGAGGTTTCCACTGCAAGTCCAACACCCAGAGACTGTATACCAGCCGAAAAGAAGGCGGGCGGGGCTTGGCGAGCGTCAAAGCCACTGTCCTGGACGAAACCCGAAGCATCCAGGAGTACATCAGTAAGATGGCCCCCAAAGATGAGCTGCTGAGAGAATGCCTGAGGCAGCAGCAGACATGGGAGGAAGACCAAGCAGAAGAAGTGCCATGGCAAGACAAGATCCTGTATGGGATGTACCATCGACAGATATCTGAGGTGGCTGACATTGGGAAATCCTACCAGTGGCTAGAAAGGGCTGGACTAAAAGACAGCACTGAGGCACTGATCATAGCAGCACAGGAACAGGCACTGAGCACCAAATCCATTGAAGCAGGGGTCTACCATATTAGAGAGGACCCAAGGTGCAGACTGTGCAGAGAGGCCTCAGAGACAGTCCAACACATAGTGGCAGGATGTAAGATGCAGGCAGGAACAGCATACACTGAATGGCACAACCAAGTGGCTGGCATTGTGTACAGGAACATCTGCACAGCGTATGGGCTAGATCCTCGCAAGACCAGATGGGAGATTCCACAGAAGGTTGTGGAGAATATCAGGGCTAAGATTCTGTGGGACATCCAGATCCAGACGGACAAGCAGGTACTGGCCAATCAACCAGACATCGTGGTAATAGATAAGGACCAGAAGACAGCAATGGTGATAGATATAGCAGTGCCAAGTGACAGCAACATCAGGAAGAAGGAGTATGAGAAGCTGCAGAAGTACCAGGGCCTGAAAGAGGAACTAGAGAGGATGTGGAAAGTGAAGGCCAAAGTGGTCCCAGTGGTGGTAGGAGCACTCGGGGCTGTGACTCCTAAGCTGGGTGAGTGGCTCCAACAGATCCCAGGAACAACATCAGAGCTCTCTGTCCAGAAGAGTGCAGTGCTAGGAACAGCTAAGATACTGCGCAGAACCCTCAAACTCCCAGGCCTCTGGTAGAGGACCCGAGTTTGAGGAAGACACATATCACCCATAGGAGTGAGAGAGGGGAAAAATAGGAGACATGTTGTTTTCAAAGGACAGAGTCCCTCCTCTCAATTCCAGTGCTCAGTGCCCCAAAGGTCTTCAACACCCTGGAAGCAGTTGCAGAAAATGTATTGCTTAGCTCTAGAACCCTGGACCGGGGCATGCTCAATGTATATTGCATCTTTAGAGAATTTAGCTGCCAAACTCTAACAAGCCTCTACTAAGCATGTGTACAAGTAGCAATATTCTTAAAACTCATCCAAATGTGGGTGGATTTTCACGACATACTAAAAGGCACCTCCTAAACTTGGGCCTTTCCATGTTAAGTTTCCAGTCCCTGCTTCATAGCAGGGACGTGCTAGAACTTCTCAATAAAACTGACGAGAGATGTTTTTTAAATATTGGAAGAACCATGTACTTTTCCCTAATCTCACTCTCAGAGATAGCTGAATTTGATTTCGCTGAAATTCCAAAAATCAGCCAGACACCTGACATGGAAAGTTTAAGTCGAAACAGACAAAGCAACTGAAAACGGGCACTGACAATGAAAATTGTTAGGCGATCTTAACTATAGGCATTGCTGCTGTGCCTACAACGAAAGGACCAGCACAAAAAATGTGACTGATACACAACATTACAGGAAAAAAGCTGACAGAGTAAACTTCAAGTGAACTATAATTATCAGTTTCTGATTATGTCAAACAAGCAGCATGAAAATCAAATGGATCTTGACATTATTAGAATCTCCAAGATGCGTTATCAATCATAGCTTACCTATTTTAATTATGTACATACTATCAACAGCACTAACTCCTTTGCTGAACATCCCAATTGCTATCACAGACTTCCACTCTTGCAGCTGTGACCCAAGACCTTGCAATACTCACTTAAAACACTTCTCTATTATATCCTATTTGCATCAGAATGTCACACTTTGCAGTAACTCCTACATTTAAATTTATTTATATTAAAACATTATGGAAAATAAACTTAATTAACTTTAGTAAAACAGTAAAATGTAAAAGGAATCACTGGCACCAAGTAAGCAAACCAGAAACCTGCTTTATTTTAGCCAATTAGTCACTCGATATATGAGAACCTTTTGAACATTCCATTTCAAAAGAACCCAGATATTACTGATAGTCCTCTACTGTTGAAATCAATTGAAATCTTTCCACTGACTTCAGTAGGTTTTCGATCAGGCCCTAAGACAAGCACACAAGTTCTTCGCTGAATCAGTGCCTAAAAGAGTTTTCTCGTGTTCTCTCCCTTAAGTGTTAAGAACTTATATTAAACTCAACTACAATAGTAAATATGAACTAAACCTTTTTTTATTATTATTACTAAACACTGCCAGTGTAAACACAAAGGACAAAATCCTGATCCCACTTAAAACAAAGGGAATTTTGCCACTGGCTTCAATAGGATCAGGATTTCACCCAGAATGTCCACTGATTTTAAGGAAAAACATGACACAAGTTTGAGCTTCGAAAACCAGTTACAACTTTGCACATTTCCTCTATGTCTGAGATTAAACAAACAAAAATTACACTTTGTCACATACTATATCCCCTTTTTTTGAAGTCAAATGCAACCTAACAGCTCAGAAGTAGAGGCTGAAAGTTTTTTAAGTTCCAAAAGGGTATCCCAAGTTACATTTTAAAAATGATAGCTAAGATATTTGTGTAAGTTAAAACTTACAAAAAAAAGCTTAGGAAGACAGACAATGTTAACCCTACATTGTTTTTACCTCATCTGTTTATGAATTATTTTATGTTTATTAGTATTATTTATTGTTATACTATACTTGTAAATCCAAGTTGTACTATTTATTATCAAAAGCCATAGACAGACAGATCTTAACCTATCAAGTCTGGAAACAAATACTAAATATAATTAGTGTTCAGGGTCCTTACACTCCACTGTGATACATGAGTTTCTAGCCATATCATCAGCTATCAGACCTCAGAGCTGCCAAAGGCCCCAGGATAGAATATTTCCAGAACTTAAAATCAGAGTAGTTGAAGGAGGAAATCTTACATTTGAAGGGAAAGGAAAAGGACTTTTTGCGTCAGATTAAAACCAAAAACTTACACCTGTTTGAAAGCTATTCAGAATATTAGTGACAAATAAGAATGTTTAGTGGTCAGTGCGTAGGCGAGGTAGTCAAAGGCACAAAATACACTACCATACAGGTTCAGCAATTTCTCAAATTTGGTGAGATCTGACGTGGATATCCTCAATATACATGGGGTGAAAAAAGTTATCATCATTTCAGCTTGTCGGCATCTTCATGTGTGACAGCACCATGATTCAGTTATTCAGGTCACCAAATGAGTACTCTATCACATGTTCTAGTTGTCATTTTTAAGGGTTTTATACAATTATTTAAAAAGCTATTGGTATAAAAAAATCCTTCATATTCTTCCACTGTAAAGTCAAGCTACCTTCATTACCACAAATTCACTGCACAGACCTCAAAGGAAAATTTTTACTAACAGCTTAAAAAACACCAAGTTACTTAAGAAGTTTTTCATACATAATGTTTTGATTTTATGAAGTGATATTTATTAACCTAAAAGACCAGGAGACAAGTGCCTTATACTCAGGCCCCAGTGCATTCCAACTGCAAAGATACAAAATTTACAACAGAATCTGCCTGTTCCTGAAGCAGATTCTAAGCTTTCATTTAAAACATTATTCTAACCCTTGCAGTCTTCCAAATATGAAGCACATGAAAACTGTTTCACAGTTGTATTCCTGAGCCTGCAGACAACCTGAGAAATGTAAATTGCCATCAATCACCTCCAGCTTCTAATTAAATTTCCTCCTTTTTCCCCAAATGTGGAACCCCCTCTATCACTCCCAATTTACTTTGGTTTGAGGCTCAACAAGTGCAAATCTGTGAAATACAACAGCTGTAAAAACTGAAAGGCTTAGAATGCTAGAAGTAAAACTGGTGGACAAAGGTTAATAGGCAAACAGTAGGAGAGGCAGTCACTGGCACATGAAAAAAAGCAGCTTTGTCACAAGAATCTAACTACAACATACTCAGTATGTGAATTTTAAAACAGTTACAATGTTCAAATATCCTCCCTGAAACCTATGCCATAAAGCTCACTGTGCTACTATCAACTGATGCACAGGTTCATGTAAAGACAATTCTCTGACTCATTATTCATCTGCTTTTATAAGGCTTCCTTTTGTTTCTATTCCTTTACAGTGAAGGCTCTCTCCTAAACACAGGGCAGCAAAATAACACTAGCAGCATCAGTGGCTAAATGCATGTGTTTTTTTTAAGGTACAATATTGAAGATAGATATTTATATACATCAAACAGCAGCTAGATCTGGAAAGTATCAAGTTATGAACACCACAGAAACGAAGGTTGTGCATAACTCTGAACAAAATGCTGTGCTTGTTCTTTCAAAAGTTTACAATTGAACACTGACTTAATATAGCTTTGAAACTTTACTATGTAGAAGAAAAATGCTGCTTTTAACCTTAATTTAAATCAAAATCATAGAAAGTTTCCTTGCCTTGTCAATTTTTTTTTAAATTTCCCTTTTTTATTAGTTTACATTTAACACAGTACTGTACTTGCTTTTTTGAAGGAGGGGGAGGTAGAAGTCTCTTCTGCTGTTTGACTGCATATTTCCAGTTCCAAATGAGGTGTGTGGTTGACAGGTCAGCTCATAACTAGTGTTAGTAACTCTGAGGTTCTACTGTACTTTATACTGAAGATGACTTTCATTACCCACTGGTAACTATGCTGCTACTTCTCAATTTCTTGTATTATAAAATTTAACATTCTCAAGATATATAATATGTATACTCTAAGCACATACATGTAGTAGCATCCTTTTTTAAAATTACCTGGTAAATGAATAAGTTTGCAAAAAAAAGTGTAATTATAGTGAAGACCTGTTTAAAAATAAATTCAATACATAAAGAGATAAAATGCTGTTCATCTGCTGTGGAAAGAAATTAATTAGGTAAATCAACAGATTTTATGCATATCAAAATTCAATACCTGTTAAAGGTTTTTTTGTGCAAAATATTTATCCATTTACTTTGCCAATACACTACTACATTTACCATTATAAAGATAGAAAACAGATGAGCCAAAAAAATCTGGCTCATCTGTGTTTTTGAGTACTCAGCTCATAGTATTGTACTATTCACTATTAAAGCATTTGTCAATAGACTGGAGAACGCTGAACTGAACTGATTTTGAGCTTCTGTAACAAAGAGGAACTAAGATTGTTGCAGTATTGTTGTCAGAGATTGGTGTTTCCATTTTCCAAATGAGGAAACAGATGCACTGAAGCTGGCTCAGACCAATGTAGAACCCATATATTCTGTCTACTAGCTCTGTACTTTAAACCACAAGCCTATCTTTCCAAACTGATTTCTTACTATCCTATTTCCACAGAACTAAGATTTAATAGAGCCATTCATTTTAACTGAAGGAGAAAATATGAATATATGTTTACTTAAGCTACCAATCCATTTACACACATGCTACAAATATGAACGTGGTAATTAGCTGAATATTTGCCTCAATTTTTCACATTTAATAATCTGGGGAAAGCCAACTGCATCTCTCTCTAAAATCACAAGTAAATCAATACTAGAACGTGAAAGATACATAGATACCTTAGACTGAATGAATTATCGATTGCTGGGAAACCACAAATGTACACCACAAGAGCAAGCAAAAGTGAGAGGTGCACTGATGGCAATGTACCATATATACTCGTTCATAAGATGAATATTTTTGGTAAAAGTGACACATCAAAGAGCGGCGGTCAGCTTATAAATGGGTCTATACCAACATTTGATGATTTTAAACTCCATGGAATCATTGAATTGAATATCTTGTACAGGGATCGGCAACCTTTGGCCCGCGGACCACCAGGGTAAGCACCTTGGCAGCCCAGGACGGTTTGTTTACCTGCCGCGTCTGCAGGTTCAGCTGATCGCAGCTGTCACTGGCTGTGGTTCGCCGCTCCAGGCCAACGGGGGCAGCGGAAAGCAGTGGCCAGCACATCCCTCAGCCCATGCCGCTTCCCGCCACCCACATTGGCCTGGAGCGGTGAACCGCGGCCAGTGGGAGCCACGATCAGCCGAACGTGGCAGATAAACAAACCGGCCTGGCCCGCCTGGGTGCTTACCCCAGTGGGCCACAGGCCAAAGGTTGCCAATCCCTGATCTAATACATTGTCATTTTGTTTACCTGGAGCGTCTGCAGGGATGGAGCCCCTCTGTGACCTGTTGCCACAGTGGTGCAGCTCCCACTGGCGGGGAACAGCAAACCACAGCCACAGGGGGCTGAGGGACTCCATGCCTGCAAGCGCTCCAAATAAACAAAACGTCCCAACCCACCAGCGGCTTACCCTGATGGGCCGGGAGGCAAACTTTCCCAATCCCTGAAATATAGGGTCAGCTTACAAAAGGGTCACACAGTTTTTGCTATTTTTATCAATTTTGGGGGGTCGGCTTATAAACCAACAGGCTAATGAACGTGTATATACGGTAACTATTAACATGCAAGACTCCCAGATTCATTGCTAACTCTGAGTTTCATCACGTAAATTTTTTTCTTCCCATGGTTTGTGGTCACTCTCATAACTGCAATACTTGCATTGTATCCCACTTCAAAATAACAGTTTAAAAAAAATCAAAGCTAAGTGATAAGAAATAGCTTTTTTTTTTTTTTTTTGGAGAAGTTCTAAAAAGGTCCTTTAAGTGGGAATGAACTACACTGTGCTATAACTTTTTTTCCCATTGAACACTACAGCTACCCCGCTACAGACAGACATTTAAAATTACTAAATGTTGCAACTGATCAGTATACTGTTTTTTAGCATTATTATTTCTGTAATTTGATAGATCTGGAAAATTTAGTAAGCAGCAACTACCTCCACTTCATTCTTCAACCTGGATGGTTTACCCTTCATAGCTGGATCCTAATAAAACACACATTAATGCTGTATGGCTCAAGACAAGAATTTTTTTAAACCAGGATATGATTCTTGAAAACAAATTTTGAGCTTTTTTTTTTTTTTTTTTAAGAAATACAAATAAAACAGTTTGACCCCAGAACACCTAGATATTACAAGTTGGTTACAAATATCCCTAGGATTACTTAATGCAGCTATTTTTAAAAAATAAAGATGGGTATGGCAACAATCTTATGTTTACAAATGCAAGTTTCCCCGATATGCACTTAAGAATTTTTTTATGTTTTGGTACCTTGTACTGGCAAGATTAGGAAAAAACACTAAACACATGACTCCTGCAAAAAGTTATTATGGGACAATCTAATAGATAGTGAATTTTGTGGGAGAAGTGTTAAGTTGTCATCAAAAACATGACCTGTAATTCTTCAGGATCAGGTAGGTCAAGTAGAAACTTGACTACTCACGAGTGTTTTCATCTTGGTCCAGCCCAAGAAACACTGACTCCCAAGACAAATATTTTTGAACACAGAACTCAAAGCATTAAAGCAGTACACTAGATCTGATGTATTCTGCTTTCTTATTCTTAAATGACCCTGAGTCATTTAAAAGGTGGTCACTTAGAAATTCAATTATTTATTTTTTTTAAATCAGTGAGTTAAAAACAATCAAGTTGACAGAACCCCTGTTTACTAAAGTTAATCGGGACTTTTTAAAACATCAACACTAGCTCACTTGGACTCGCTTTACTCAACAACCTATTTAACACAGTTCTATAGACAGAAAATATTGACCTATTCCCACAAAAACAGATCATTTCTTGGATATTATCAGTTATCAGTAGTATGCAATGAATGATTTAAGTAATGAAAGGAAAAAGTGAGTCAGTAATGCTTCTCCAGTTAGATGATTTAGAATGACTTTTGCAGCAAACAGTAAACAAAGCAAAAGAAGTAGTGAGGTCTGACCACCCGAAGCTGGGAAGGTTTACGCACAACACACGGCAGTGCCAGCAACAATAGCAATACACTCTCCCCAGCACCTTAAATCTGGATTCTGGTCTGTTGAGCCGTGTCCCTTCATGGATGAGATTAGACTCTCGATTCCCTTCTGGCTAAGGGAGTCAAGCCCAGATTCCCCACACACACACGCCTCTTCCACAAGGACAGATGTGTCTCGGTGTCATTACCACTCTCGTGTAAAAGGAGCAAACACGCACGTCCCCCAGACGAGCGAACACACACAAACACAACGCAGCAACACACTGGGGGTGCCCGTTGAGTCACAATCAGACGATCATGCCCTACTCCCTCCTACCCAGGAAGACAGGCAACCTCCCAGGGCCCCGGCCCGTAGACGCACGCCCCCCAGCCACACAATACACGCTCTCCACCCGGCCCCAGCTACCTCCTCGTCCTCAGCCTCCACCCGCCCCACCGAGGCGCTGCCCACGCCGAGCTTGTTTCCAAGCAAGCGCCTCACGTCACAGACACCGGGCGACTTCCCCGATCGCAGCCCACACGCTCCGAGCAGGGGAAGGGGGAGCGGCGCCGGCCTCCGGCGGCCGGGATGCGAATCACACCCCGGGGCAGAGGGCAGTTACCTCCCAGGCACTTGGGGCAAGAGACGCGGCCGCTGTTGGGGGCGGAGAGGAGCCGGCTCTGGAGCGCTTGCTCGGGCTGTCCGGACGGCGGCGAGTGCCCCCAGCACGGTGACCCCTTCAGATCCTGCCCGGCGCCCTCCCCGCCTGCGGTGCGAGCGGAAAAAATGGGGTCAGAGGGGGAGGGCGCAGCCCGAGAGGGGTTCCGAGTCAGAGGCAAACAGCGGCGGAAACCACCTCGGCGGTAGCGGCGGCCGGGACACACACACAGCGCACGCCCCTTCTCGCCCCGCCCCCGGCCAGCCACAGGAGGCGGGGCTAAGCGAGCCGGGGAGGAGGGGCAGGGCGCAGACTCCACCGCAGAAACAGGCCGAAGGAAAACAGGGGGCAGGGCGAAGGGAAGGAAAAGGGCGGGGGCACATGAGGCCACACTTGCAGGTGGGCGGGCCCTGAATGACACGAGAAAGGAGGGGAAATATGATTGGAGAAAGGAGGGAAACCACTGTCTCGGGAGCCACCCCTTTTCCAAGACTCACTTTTCCAATAGAGAGCGACAGGCCTCTCAGCCAATCTGCTAAGAGACCGGGGGAACTGGGAACAAGCCAATAAGAAGCGTTGGGTGACTCGTGTGATCGCATCCTTAATCGTTTCAGTAACACGTGGGGTCTGTAGTGTAAGCAGGGATCCTCGCCCCGTTCCTTGGAGCGGCGACTCAGCTGCCCACACCTTGCAGGGAGGCCCCTCTGGCAGGAGAGCGTCATTTGCGCCAGTGCCGGCAGCGGACACTCTCGTCCCGCTGCAGTCCCGGCACCTTCTGCAAGTAGGGTGACCAGACAGCAAGATGTGAAAAATTGGAATGGGGGGTAATAGAAGCCTAAAAAAGACCAAAAAATGGGACATCTGGTCACTCTATCTGCAAGAGACTTGCAACGAGGTGTCCCGTGAAAAACCTGCGGTTCCAACCAGTGGGTTGCAAAGGTCAGTCTGCTAATGTGACCTCCTAAAGGAAAATAAGCAGTCCCAGTGAGGTGTGGCAGAACAGCCATGTCGGGTCTGCCCAATGGACCTCTGGGTCAGTAGCTGCTCTTCGACTTGGGTCAGTGCCTGAAGCCTCACAGGGAATGACCAGAAACGGTCTAGCAGTGAGCTATCCCCTGTCATCCAGTCCCAGCTTCTGGCAGTCAGGTTTAGGGACACCCAGGGGCATGGGATTGTTTTTCTAGTTGTCTTGGTTATTAGCTATTGATGCACCTATATATGCTCCCTGAATTTATCTACTTCTTTTTTTGAACCCACTTAAACTTTTGGCCTTCACAACATTTCTTCGCCACCAGTTCCACAGGCTGACTGTGTGTTGTGTCAAGTACTTCCTTGTGTTGGTTTAATCTGCTATTAATTTCATCATGTGACCCCCTGTGTTATGTGACAGTGAAAGTAGCACTTCCCTATCCACTTTCTCCATATAGTTAATGATTTTATAGGTCTCTGTTATATCACCCTTAGTCATCTCTTTTCTAAGATGAACAGTGCAAACTCTTTGTAATCTTTCTTCCACAGGAAGCTGTTCCACCCCGCATCATTTTAGTTGCCCCTCTCAGTACTTTTTCCAATTCTATCATCTTTTATTTGAGATTAGTGATCAGAATTGCACACAGTATTCAAGGTGTTGGCCTATCATCGATTTATATAATGCATAATATTTTCAGTCTTATCTATCCTTTTCCTAATGATTCCTAACATTTAAGTTTTTTTAATGCTGCTGCAATTGAGCAGAGGTTTTCAGAGAACTAGCCACACTAACTTCAAGATCTCTTTGTTGAGTGGTAACACTGAATTTTGACTCCTTCATTTCATATGTATAGCAAGGATTGCTTTCCAATGTGCATTACTTTGCATTTATCAACATTGAATTTCATCTGCCATTTTGTTGCTAGTCACCCAGTTTTGTGAACTCCCTTTGTAAGTCTTCATGGTCAGATTTGGACTTAATGGTCTTAAGTAATTTTGTATTGTTTAGTATCAGAGGGGTAGCCGTGTTAGTCTGGATCTGCAAAAGCAGGTATATATATGCAGGCAAGCTAGAGATAACTTATCTCTAGCTTGCCTGCATATATATACCTGCCCCTGGAAATTTCCACCACATGCATCTGACGAAGTGGGTATTCACCCACGAAAGCTCATGCTCCAAAACGTCTGTTAGGCTATAAGGTGCCACAGGCCTCTTTGCTGCTTTTGTATTGTTTATAGACTTTACCACCTCATTGTTTGCCCCCTTTTTCACCTGTTTATGAATATGTTGAACACCACCAATCCCAGGATAGATCCGTGGGGGACCCTTTTATTTACATCTCTTCATTGTGAAAACTGATCATTTATTCCTACCCTTTGTTTCCTATTTTTTTTAACCATTTACTGATCCATGAGAGGACCTTCCCTCTTATGCCATGATGGCTTATTTTGCTGAAAAGCCTTTGGAGAGGGACCTTGTCAAAGGCCTTCGGAAAATCCACATACACTATATCCGTTGGATCACTCTTGTCCACAAATTTGTTGAGCCCCTCAAAGCATTCTAATAAATAGGTGAGGCATGATTTCCCTTTACCAAAGTGTTGATTTTTCCCCAATAAATCGTGTTCATCTATTTGTCTGATCATTCTGTTCCTAATTTCAAACCAATATGCCTGGTTCTGAAGTTAGGTATACCAGCCTGTAATTGCCAGGATTGCTTCTGGAGCCTTTTTTTAAAATTGGCATTACAGTAGCAATCCTCCAGTCACCTGGTACAGAAACTGATTTAAGCGATAAGCTACTTACCACAGTTAATTTGCAATATCATATCTGAGTGCCTTCCGAACTCTTGGGAGAATATCATCTTGTCCAGGTGACTTATTCCTGTATAATTTATCAAAACCACCTCTACTGACACCTCAGTCTGGGACAATTCCTCAGATTTCTCACCTAAAAAATGGCTCAGGTGTAGGAATCTCCCTCACATCCTCTGCAGTGAAGATTGCTGCAAAGAATTTTAGCTTCTCCACAACAGATTTGTCTTCCTTGAGTGCTTACTTGAATCAGCCCCACTGATTGTTTGGTAGGTTTCCTGCTCCTACTGTATTTAAAAAAAAAATAATAATAATAATCTGTTTGCCTGTATGTCTTTTGCTAGTTGGTCTTTAAATTCTATTTCGAGCCTGCTTAGTTATACTTTTACACTTGACTTGCCAGAGTTTATACTCCTATTTTCTTCCATAGGATTTTACTTCAGTTTTTAAAGGATGTCTTTGTCTCTACTTCTTTTACACTGTTGTTCACCTAGGCCTGGTCTACACTACGCGTTTAAACCGATTTTAGCAGCGTTAAACCGATTTAACGCTGTACTCGTCCACACAACGAGGCCCTTTATATCGATATAAAGGGCTCTTTAAATCGGTTTCTGTACTTCTCCCCAGCGAGAGGAGTAGTGCTGAAATCGGTATTACCATATCGGATTAGGGTTAGTGTGGCCGCGAATCGATGGTATTGGCCTCCGGCCGGTATCCCACAGTGCACCACTATGACCGCTCTGGACAGCAATCTGAACTTGGATGCACTGACCAGGTATACAGGAAAAGCCCCGCGAAATTTTGAATTTCCTTTTCTGTTTGGCCAGCATGGAGCTCTGATCGGCACAGGTGACCAGGCAGAGCTCATCAGCACAGGTAACAATGCAGTCTCCTGAGAATAGAAAAAGAGCTCCAGCATGGACCGCGCGGGAGGTACTGGATCTGATCGCTGTATGGGGAGAGGATTCTGTGCTAACAGAACTCCGTTCCAAAAGACGAAATGAAAAAATATTTGAAAAAATTTCCAAGGCTATGCTGGAGAAAGGCCACACCAGGGACTCAGTGCAGTGCAGAGTGAAAGTTAAGGAGCTCAGACAAGCCTACTAGAAAACCAAAGATGCAAATGGAAGGTCCGGGGCAGGTCCGAAAACATGCCGCTTCTATGCTGAGCTGCATGCAATTCTAGGGGGGTGTGCCACCAGTATCCCACCCCTGTCCGTGGATTCTGAGGTGGGGGTTGTAATCTCAGCCATGGCTGAGGATTCTGTGGGCAGGGAAGATGACGAGGAGGAAGAGGAGGACGACCTTGCAGAGAGCACACAGCACTCTGTCAGCCCCAACAGCCAGGAGCTTTTTCTCACCCAGATGGAATTACCCTCCCAAGCCACTAGCCCAGACAGTGAAGCCATGGAAGCGACCTCTGGTGAGTGTACCTTTGTAAATATAAAACATGGTTTAAAAGCAAGCGTTTAATGATTGATTTGCTCTGAGGACTTGGGATGCATTCGCGGCCAGTACAGTTATTGGAAAAGTTTGTTAACATGTCTGGGGAAGAAGCGGAAATCCTCCAGGGACATCTCCATGAAGCGCTCCTGGAGGTACTCCAAAAGCCTTTGCAGAAGGTTTCTGGGCAAGGCAGCCTTATTCCATCCACCATGGTAGGACACTTTACCACGCCATGCATGTAGCAAGTAATCAGGTATCATTGCATGACAAAGCATAGCTGTGTATGGTCCCGGTGATTGCTGGCATTCAAGAAACATCCGTTCCTTATCTCGCTGTGTTATCCTCAGGAGACTGATATCATTCATGGTAACCTGGCTGAAATTCAGGAATTTAAGTAAGGGGACAGAAATGGCCATGCCTACTGGGCTGTTTGCCTGTTGCTTAAAAGAAATCCTTCCTTGCATGTAGCCAAGCTGGGGGAGAGGAGGAGGGGAATAGCGCTGAGCTTTTTCACGTTTGGCTATCAGAGATCTTCCCTGCTACCAGCCACGCAGTGGGGGGGGGTGATTAGCAGTGATCTTCCATGATACCAGCCATGCAGTGGGGGGGAGGGGTAAAGCGATCATCCCACAGAATTGGAGGTGGGGGTGGCTTCTGCTGCTGCATGTTAACAGGAAAGCAGCATCACTGAATGGGATTTGCTTGGTATTTGGGAAAGGAAGGCACTGTGTATATGAAGGCTGCAGAAGCCGAAAGACAATAGCTTACCATGGCCGCATGCAAGCTGAATTCTGATGCCCGGGCCTGCGTCTGTGAGATCCGTATCACCAGAGCCACAGGCACTCAATATTAAGATGCAAAATGCGACCTTGTAGTGAAATCACATGTGCTATGTAAGGTGAATAGTGTTCACTGTGAAAGAGTATAACCATTGTTCTGTAAAATGTATCTTTTTAAATACTTCTCTCCCTTTTTTCCCTCCCTCATGCAGCTGCAAATTTTTCAAGCCTCCCTACTGCATCCCAAAGGCTATCTCAGATAAGGCGGAGGAAAAAAAAGACATGAGACGAAATGTTCTCAGAAATCATGGAAGTGACCCGCAATGAAAGAGCTCATCTGAATGAGTGGAAGGACGTGGTATCAAATTACAGGAAAGATGCCAGTGAACGTGAGGACAGGAGGGACGCTCAAGAAGAGAGGTGTAGGCAGGAAGATCAGCGGTGGCGGGATGCAATGCTTGGGCTGCTGCGTGATCAAACTGATATCCTCCGACATCTGGTGGAGCTTCAGGAAGAGCAGCACGGTCACAGAGTGCCACTGCAGCCTCTGTGTAACCACCCTCACTGTGCACCATGTTCCATATCTTCCTCACCCAGACGTGTAAGAACGCGTGGGGGAAGGCTTCGTGCACCCGCCCACTCCACCCCCGTGGATAGCCCAACCAAAAGGCTATCATTACATTGAAATGTTTTTAGTGGCCTTTTCCTTCCCTCCTATCCTCCTCCCAAACCACACCCGGGATACCTTGTAAGTTCTCTCCCTCTTTTTATAATGACTTTTTAATAAAGAATGCATGATTTTTAAACGATGGTGACTTTATTTCCTTAAGCAAGCTGTAATCGAACGGGGAGGGTGGGTTGCTTACAGGGAATGAGTCAATCAAGGGAGGGGCGGTTCATCAAGGGGAAACAAACACGACAGTCACACCATACCCTGGCCCGTGATGAAACTGGTTTTCAAAGCTTCTCTGATGCGCACCACTTCGTGATGTGCTCTTCTAATCGCCCTGGTGTCTGGCTGCATGTAATCAGCAGCCAGGTGATTTGCCTCAGCCTCCCACCCCGCCAGAAAGGTCTCCCCCTTACTCTTACAGAGATTGTGGAGCACACAGCAAGCAGCAATAACAAAGGGGACATTGGTTTGGCCGAGATCTGAGAGAGTCAGTAATGTGCGCCAGCACGTCTTTAAACAGCCAAATGCACGTTCTACCACCATTCTACACTTGCTCAGCCTGTAGTTGTACAGCTCCTGACTACGGTCCAGGCTGCTTGTGTATGGCTTCATGAGCCATGGCATCAAGGGGTAGGCTGGGTCACCCAGGATAACTATAGGCATTTCAACATCCCCAACTGTTATTTTCTGGTCTGGGAAGTAATTCCCTTGCTGCAGCCGTTTAAACAGAGTAGTGTGCCTGAAGACGCAAGTGTCATGAACCCTTCCTGGCCATCCCACGTGGATGTTGGTGAAACATCCCTTGTGATCCACCAGTGCTTGCAGCACCATTGAAAAGTACCCCTTGCAGTTTACATACTGGGTGCCCTGGTGCTCTAGTGCCAAGGTAGGGATATGGGTTCCATCTATCGCCCCCCCACAGTTAGGGAATCCCATTGCAGCAAAGCCATCCACTATGACCTGCACATTTCCCAGAGTCACAACCTTTCGTAGCAGCAGCTTAATGATTGCTTTGGCTACTTGCATCACAGCAGCCCCCACAGTAGATTTGCCCACTCCAAATTGATTCCCGACTGACCGGTAGCTGTCTGGCGTTGCAAGCTTCCAGAGGGCTATTGCCACTTGCTTCTCCACTGTGAGGGCTGCTCTCATCTTGGTATTATGGCATTTCAGGGCAGGGGAAAGCAAGTCAAAGTTCCATGAAAGTGCCCTTACGCATGTGAAAGTTTCGCAGCCACTGCGAATCGTCCCACACCTGGAAAACTATGCGGTCCTACCAGTCTGTGCTTGTTTCCCGGGCCCAAAATCAGCGTTCAATGGCTAGAACCTGCCCCATTACCAGCAGGATCTCCAAAGTGCAGGGGCCCGCGGTTTGAGATAATTCTGTGTCCATGTCCACATCATTCTCGTTGCCGCGCTACTATAGCCGCCGCCTCCTCCTCGCCTGGCTTTGCAGGCCCCGGTTCAGCATAGACTGCATGAGAATGCGCGAGGTGTTTACAACATCCACAATTGCGGTATTGATCTGAGCAGGGTCCATACTTGCTGTGCTATGGCGTTTGCAGAGTTCACCCAGGAAAAACGGCACGAAATGGTTGTCCACTGCTTTCACGGAGGGAGGGGTGAGGCTGTACCCAGAACCACCCACGACACTGTTTTTGCCCCATCAGGCACTGGGCTGTCAACCCAGAATTCCAAGGGGCAAGGGAGACTGCGGGAACTATGGGATAGCTACAGGATAGCTACCCACAGTGAAACACTCCAGAAATTGACGCTAGCCTCGTACCATGGACGCACACTGCCGAAATAATGTGCTTAGTGTGGCCGCGTGCACTCGACTTTATACAATCTGTTTTACAAAACCAGTTTATGTAAAATCGGAATAATCCCGTAGTGTAGACGTACCCTTAGTGAGACTGAGCTACTGGGGAGATGAAGGTGGTGCAAAACAGAGCACCACAAGAGTTCAAGAGGACAGAATCTATACTTCATTCCTTCCTGATTAAGTAAGACCTTTAAGAAATTCCACCTGACTGACCCTCAGAATTATCAGTAGGGGAATAGCGGTGAATGAGATCCAATAAAACATTGGATCAAAAAGGTCAGGAAGGAGGAGTCTAGTTAGGCTAAGCATCAGAGTGACTCAGTCCCACTAGACACCACTTTAGTGCTGTGGAGTAAAGGGCCATCACCATTCCTCTGGAGCCCCAAAAATTTAACTCCAGACAGCACTAAGGCAGCATTGGTGCTGAGGATGACACAGACTTCTCCCTTTGAGAGAGAAAAATCACATTTCTTCCCATCTTGGTACAAAATTCTCAATTGTGAAACATACTGACTACTCTGTAGAAGGTGAGTGCGTGAAGCTAACCTCAATGTCACTGAGTCTCATTCATTCATATGCATGGGGAATCTTCCCCTATTACCTTGTTGAGCAGAGATTCTTCCTTGGAATGGCTTTTTTCCATGAAATCCAAAGGTTTCCTTCCTCACCATCTCAGATGGGGACTCTGGAGTCACAGAAGTAGAGCTGATTGAAGAGTGCTGTGTACAAAAAGTTTTACAGCTGAAAAATACAATTTCATCAAAACAGCTCAGTACTTCAAGAGTGCATATGTACAGCTGCAATGGCTATACAGTCAGAGTTCTGTCCAAGACAAACTTTTAACTATAGACTTATGGGGAATTGGTCAACCTTTGGGTTGACCAGCAGGTATCCATCCCAGTCCCTCAAATAAAATAAAGTTCCGTTGAGAAGAAAGGAACTAGTTCTGTCATGAGCAAATAAAAGTCTTGCTTCAGTCCGACTCTGAGTTTATTGGGAAGAATCTTTCCTCAAATTCTTTATCAATTCCCAATCATACATGAACAAATTCTTACAGAATTACTGAAGTTACTGATATCCACACACTGCTTTTCTGAACAGGTTGTTGAACTCAACTTTCATAAATCTGAGTTTTGAAGGCAAGAGCTGTAGATTTCTAACAAAAATGCAAGGTATTTCACTACTCTTTACTTTGGCCCAATAGTTCACTTAATCAGTAATACAGTAAAACCTGTAATTCTAGAATGCAGTCAGGTGTCAGTCAGTGAAGGAACAGGAGACAGAGTGGCAAAGTTGTATAGTTCTTCACTTGTCTTAATCTGATAAAAAAAATAAATCAGTGGTTTGTGACATAAAATTGAATGAAACTGTTTACTGGTTACAGTGGAAGAAGTGGATCACTGCTCCATGTAGAATGTGTATACACCCTAAATCATTAAGAACACACAGACATACCATACATCAAGTATAAAATAGAGAAGATGTCATTGCTTGATTTTCATAACTCTGAACAACATTCATGCATGCTTATCAAAAGTGAAGCAAAGTACTTCAAGAGTTAAATTCCCAGTCTGCCAATTATTGCCTTCATGGCTTTTCAATGTTTTGAAAATATCTTGTGCATACAGTAATATGGCAGTTTGTCAGTATTACAAGTCCCTTAATTTTGCAAAGATTTTATTTTATGAAGTGTTTTATCACAAAGTTGACAAGCACCAGAAGTGTAATTCCCCACCAGGACCTTCAACTGCTAAGTTTCTTTATTCATTGTTTTGCACTCGGGAGTCTTCAGCTGCAGTTGCCAGAGGGTTATAAAGTGTCTTAGCTTTTGTGCTTTGTTCATATGTTAAAATATAATTGTTAAATATTTTTTATTTCAATACTGCTTTTTGGAAGAGTCTCTATTAATCTGATTGCAAAATGCATTAAACATCTAATATAAAGAAACATTTATAACAAAATTAAACAATCTAATATTTGTACAGATTTTCACTTTGCACCTTCGCATATATTCATACTCTTGGCACCTGCTTGATGTAATAGATACATACAGGGTTTATGATCAGGAATACAAAAGGTATTTCAGGCTACTCTGCAGTGTTTCCATTTGCCTTTATAACAGCCTGGAAGGAGGATGTTAAGTTTAACCATTCACTCTATTACCCTGGATCTTGGAATTCTCCTCATCCACTCACCTCTTGTTTCCCTATTGATTAAATCAACTGTAGCGACCACTAACGATGCTTGCATTCTGCTACAGAGAAGGAGTATGTGAAAAGCACCACAAAAGTATATTAACAAAGCAACTTACATACCAAACTTCACATTATCCAGCCATTCTTTCCACTGCTATTCCTCAAAGATTCCACCCACAGGATCTCCTAACCATTACCCATATAGGTAATATGAACAGCCAAGCACTAGCAGGGAAGTTCAGGAAAAAAACAAAAACCTTACACTTTTTCAGCTCCTTCGTGTAGGCACCTCCCCCTCACTCATATCAACCCCTTAAGTGCTCTTGCTCTTTCCCATATGGCAGATGGCCTCAAATATTTTCCAGAGGAAATCTCATTGGCTCTCTTCTACTCCCACCTCTACCTGCCTTCTCTCTGCTCCCAGTAAAGATTCTCCAGCCGAGGGATGGAGCAAAATGTTCCATAATGCTAGGGTGACAAGACAGCAAGTGTGAAAAATCAGGACAGGGGGTGAGGGATAATAGGAGCCTATATAAGAAAAAGCCCAAAAAATCTGGACTGTCCCTATAAAATCGGGACATCTGGTCACCCTACATAATGCTAAGGTGTGCTGAATATGGCTAGGAGCTCTTTGTCAAATACAACAGGAGGGAAATCTGAGAAAAATGGGTTTAGGGAGAAAAATATTGAACTGGATTGCTAAGAATATCACAACAGAATTCTTCCTCTAAAGTACTGATTATTTTTTCATTTAGCATGATAACAAGAATATGTTGCGATTCATTTTTTGTATTGCAGTAGCATTCAGAGGCTCCAAGCCACAATGTGCTAGGCACTGTGCAAACATAGGACTACACTCTGTCTCTGCACTGAGGATACAGGGGGGAGTTACATCCATAATGAGATAAATATTGTTCTAATGGGTTTGCAAAACTACTGTCTAATTCAGAGTATATTCAGATTCAGGATTCCTCTGATTTGCTCATCCAACTGTAATTATACTATTATACTCATTTTTGAAGTCTTCTGAGGGAGCTTCTTCTGTTTCACAGGCTGTAAATCAGGATGGAATCTAGCCCCAAGAGTGAGTCCTGCTGCCAGCCTGCCTTCAAAGAGAAGAATTAACTGACTTTAATTATGTTAATGTCTACTCTAGTAATTACGAGGAGCTTCTTTAACATTCCTTCCTTCTTCCATACAAGTTAGAATAGGTCTAAGTTTATTTTGTCTACTTACATTTAGTCTAAAAGAAATGCCAACCCAAAGAATCTAAAGAAATCTATGACTTTCAGACATGAATGTTCACCATGATTTCAGGAAGCATGTTACACAAAGACTCAGGGCCTATCCAGTCTAGAATCATGGAAACTGTCTTCAACCCAGGACTTTTCAGGAAAGGTCTCATTCCAATCAAGCAACAGGGGTCTCTTAGATTGCCAGGCAGAGCATGAGGAATGAGATTATAATTTTTCTGCTCCCTTAAATAAAGAGAATGAGGTTAATTCCATAAAACCTTCTGCTTTTTAAAGTTTGTGTATTCTGTGCTGTTGCTGGTGCTATTTAAATTTGTCACAACATTTAAGGATGGTGTTTTTCAGTGAAGGATATTTCCACAGAACCCAGATATATATTCTCCTTCATTCACAATAAGCAAGATCATAATATTTTCAGTACAATGCTAAGCACAGGGGACGATGAGCACTGTGCCAAGGCCAAGGACATACTTATGAATTGTTTCTCCATGAAAAACCTTGAGTTTGTAATCTATAAATGGTGGCAGCTGCTATATAACAAATTGGAAAAAAGATAGATGAGTGTTGTGAGCTTTTACAAATTGGTTGCTATATGTGAATTTATAGAAAAATCAATACAAATTTTTCTCTTTCAGGAGTTTAGTTATTTTAATGAACATTGTCTAAAAGTTCCCTCTGCAATTATGGACAAAATTTCACTTTGTTCCATAAGGTCACCTAGGTGTAAATGAGGAAGGATTTTAGTTCTATGTGATCAAATGAAGCATAGGAATAGTGGTAGCTAATGTATGCCTATACTATTTTTCCCCCTTGGCTTTCTCAGGACTAATACATTGCTGCCTGGAGGAATCACTGCATGCATTCTATTTTCATCTGAAAAAGAGATAGTTCTCCCTTTAGTGAATTTCCATGGATGAACTCCCCATTCTGCTAAGAAACTTAATTTGGTAAGATTTATTATAATTCCTTTGTATTCATTGAAATCCTACCTTAAGAAATACCATCAAAAAGATATAAAGGTTGTTGAGCAAAACCAATTTCCATCGAAGTCAGCAGGAGCTGCAAGCACTCAACATCTGTGATAATCAGGCCCTTGGCCTTTATACAAAACAGTCCTACTCCACATTTCAGAGCTAGTCTCAGACTTCAAGGTCAGAAGGGACCTTCATGATCATCTAGTCTGACCTCCTGCACGTTGCAGGCCACAGAATCTTACCCATCTACTCCTTTAATAGACCCATAGCCTCTGCATTATTGAAGTGCTCAAATAATAATTTAAAGACTGCAAGTTTTAGAGAATCCACCATTTACCCTAGTTTAAACCTTCTAGTGACCAATGCTGCAGAGGAAGGTAAAAGTAGCTTTTCATTTAAGTTGGACCAGCTCTTATACAAATCAAGTTAATACATATTTACAAGCTATATTCAACATAAACTACTATATATCTTTTGCCATATTACCCATACTTTTGTAAAATAAAGTAGTATTTAAATAGAATATTGTGAAGTTACATAATAAAATAGGAAATCTCTCTAATATCCATTATTGGTATTGTACATTATGAAACCAACAACTGAAGAATTCTCTAATGTATTCTGACACTTGACACACAAATGATTTACTCTTTTCAAACTACTGCATTTAAATTGGTCATATGTTTATTTTTCTCTTCTGTTTTTCCACAGAGCATAAGCATGTTCTACTATGCAATTTAAGAGAGGAGGACACGTCTTCAAAGTTTTTTAGTTTTTGCAATGAGTAAGTCCAAAACTCCATTTCCTCCCCAGGCTGCATAACAAATCACTAAGGGAAGGAGTTTTCCACTTTCTTTATATAGCATGATTCCCAGCTAGAAGTAACATTCTTACAGTTACTGTGGTTCTTTAGGTGCCGTTTCAGTATTTTCTATTCCAAAGATGAACTGCTCCAGAAAGAACTTAATATTTTTCAATCCAACTATACTTTTAGTAACATTTTCTATCAGTAGTTCTATATTTTGGGGCATTCTCACTGCACTTTCTCCAGCGCTACTTATATGACACTAATTTCATGGGCCACCGCCTTGCAGTCATGTACTCAGACTCTGTAAAAGTGTATATGGTGTTTCCATCAAGTTGCAGGCAGTATACTGCTCCTAATATATATTATTTCATTCCATTCTCTCTCTTCCATTTGGAAGGCAAAAGATTTCTCATTTATTTTGATAGCATCTGTTAATATATAAAAGTTTGCATACTTTGAATAACACTCTACCTATAATCCATTTCCATTAAAAGTCCAGAAACAAAATTCTTAGCTATTCTACTGGATATTTGTCTTATCTTTTTCCCCTGGCAAAACTAACAACTGGAACTAAAAGTATTAGGGGAAATTATGAAATCTTTTCCTCTTTCAGTTTATTATCCATTCTGAAATAGATTACTGTTGTATTTTGTACCACTTTCTAGTAAACTCATTTACCTGTCATTTAAATGCTTTGTTTAAACACTAAAAGTTCAGTAATTAGAACAAGTGGAGTTAACCTGTGTGTCAAATTTTAAAAAACTGAAGTCCATATACTCAACATTGTCATAATTAAAGAATACTGTTTACAAATATATTCTTTACCACATGAAAAGATAAGAAGAACTGGACAATATCTTTTTCCATCTTAATATTCTGAGTTCTCCATCTAAGCTGATAAACAATTTATGAAAAATACTGGTTTATCTAATTTTACATGCCATTCTACTTTCACTCATTAAGTTCTCTCCCTATTTTTATAAGTGATCTAAATTACTATTATTATTATTTATTTATTTTTTGCATTTTTGCTATATGCTTCCTGGCTATTTGACTCAGAATCCAATAGGAACCACCCAGGAGACAGATAGTAACACCTATAAATTAACTTGTAAACTGAGCAGGCTTACTATTGAAGAAAATGAAAAAACACGGAATTCCATTATATACTTTTAATATATTTAATTCAGAGTAGAACTTTACTTGATAAAAGGCTAGGAATTGTGAAATAGGTAAATACTCTTGTACTGGAAGATGTTAGTGGCAGCCATCAAACAGGTTTTTGATCTGCAGACGATCACAGACCTGGTTAAAACTAGTGGGTGTGTTAAGCACCCATTTTTCTGACTAATGGAAGGAGAAATTATGCCCATTTTATTCAGCACAGGGCCAGCAGCCCAGAGCCCCTGGACTTCCAAGAGCTAAGCAGATCAAAGCAAGCATATCTATCACACTGAGGAAATTTAAACTTCAAGACTCCTTATAAGAAATGGAAAGGGAGGTGGATATTTTTTGCTGTTTTTAAAATTAAATAGGCAGCTAGTATTGTTTTTAAAATTATTGTGAAGAACAAGTTTAAGCTTTCTTGTAACGTTCATTGTTTGCCTGGACAGCTCGAGACCTTAATGCTTGTTTAAGAGGAACTCTTTGAGTTGGCTTCTTAAATACCTTCATGCTGTTTCACATCCGACACTCCTAGATGAAACATAGGAGCCTTGTCTTATAACAGGCTTATTCAAAGAGATACAAGCTACAAAAGTGAGATCTTGGAAGAGTGTTATGGTTTTCATAATGCAATAAAAATACTGAGGGCACAGGAACAAACTATCCCGAAGTGCAGAAAGAATAGCAAATATGGCAGGTGACCAGCTTGGCTTAACAATGAAATCTTCAGTGATCTTAAACTCAAAAAAGAAGCTTAAAAGAAGTGAAAAATTGAACAGATGACTAGGGAGGAGTATAAAATTATTGCTAGAGCAGTAAGTCTTCTTTAAAATACAGCCAGCTCTCCTGGACTCCTTGCCCCCTCATATTAGCCTCCCAGGGGATCCTGCCCATCAAGTGGTTCCCAAACTTTAACAGCCTGTGAACCCCTTACTCTAAAATGTCAAGTCTCATGAACCCCCCCTAAAAATGAATATTTCCGGGGATTTTTTCCTTTAGCTGAGCATAAATTAGAAAAGCATTGATCTTGGAAATATAAAATTTGTTTTTATGACATGCTTATTACACACTATTTTTTATTAATTATTATGTATCATTACAGTATTTTTATTACTTCACAGACAAGGGCAGTTCCCAGACTGCTGCACTGGGCAACGCAGCATGGGAGCAGCCTTCAGTGGGGAAAGAACAGGTTAAGGCAGTGGTTCTCAAAGTTTTGTACTGGTGACCCCTTTCACATATCAAGCCTCTGAGTGCAACCCTCCTTATAAATTAAAAACACTTTTTAATATATTTAACACCATTATAAATGCAAGGGCAAAGCAGGGTTTAGGGTGGAGACTGACAGTTCATGATCCCCTCATGTAATAACCTCACCACCCCCTGAGAGGTCCCAACCCCCAGTTTGAGAACCAGTTAAGAACTATTTAGAAAAGCTGGACATGCACAAGTCCATGGTCCCAACCTAATGCATCCAAGGGTGCTGAGTTGGCTGATGTGATTGCAGAGCTATTGGCCATTATCTTTGAAAATTTGTGGCGATCGGGGGAGGTCCCAGATGATTGTAAAAAGGCAAATATAGTGCCCATATTTTAAAAAGGGAAATAGAGAACCTGGGGAATACAGACCAATCAGCATCACTTCAGTCCCTGGCAAAATCATGGAGCAGGTCCTCAAGGAATCCATTTTGAAGCACTTGGAGGAGAGGAAGGTGATCAGGAACAGTCAACATGGATTCACCAAAGGCAAGTCATGCCTGACCAACCTGATTGCCTTCTATGATGAGATATGGCGGCTCTGTGGATATGGGGAAAGCGGTAGACTTTAGCAAGGCTTTTGATACTGTCTCCCACAGTATTCTTGCCAGCAAGTTAAAGAAGAATGTATTGGATGAACGGATTGTAAGGTGGATAGACAGCTGGCTAGATTGTCGGGCTCAACAGGTAGTGATCAATGACTCAATGTCTAGTTGGCAGCTGGTATCAAGCAGAGTGCCACAGAGTCAGTGCTGGGGATGGTTTTGTTCAACATCTTTATTAATGATTGGGATGATGGGATTAATTGCACCCTCAGCAAGTTCGCGGATGACACTAAGCTCAGGGGGAGAGGTAGATAAGCTGGAGGATAGGAATAGGGTTCAGAGTGCCCTAGACAAATTGGAGGATTGGGCCAAAAGAAATCTGATGAGCTTCAACAAGGACAAATGCAGAGTCCTGCACTTAGGATGGAAGAACCCCATGTACCACTACAGGCTGGGAACCAACTGGCTAAGCAGCAGTTCTGCAGAAAAGGACCTGGGGATTACAGTGGATGAGAAACTGGATATGAGTCAGCAGTGTGCCCTTGTTGCCAAGAAGGCCAATGTCATATTGGGCTGTATTAGTAGGAGCATTGCCAGCAGATCGAGGGAAGTGATTATTCCCTTCTATTTGGCATTGGTGAGGCCACACCTGGAGTATTGTGTCCAGTTTTGGTCCCTCCACTACAGAAGGAATGTCGACAAATTGGAGAGAGTTCAGCGGAGGGCAATGAAAATGATAAGGGGACTGGGGCACACGACTTACGAGAAGAGGCTGAGGGAACTGGGGCTATTTAGTCTGCAAAAGAGAAGAATGAGAGGGGATTTGATAGCAGCCTTCAATTACCTGAAGGGGGGTTCCAAAGAGGATGGAGCTAGGCAGTTCTCAGTGGTGGCAGATGACAAAACAAGAAGCAATGGTCCCAAGTTGCAGTGGGGGAGATCTAGGTTGGATATTAGGAAACACTATTTCACTAGGAAGGTAGTGAAGCACTGGAATGGGTTACCTAGGGAGGTGGTGGAATCTCCATCCTTAGAGGTTTTTAAGGCCTGGCTTGACAAAGATTTGGCTGGGATGATTTAGTTGGTGTTCGTCCTGCTTTCGGCAAGGGATTGGACTAGATGACCTCCTGAGGTCTCTTCCAACCCTAATATTCTATGAATACAAAGGAAAGCCTCCTATTGATTTCAGCGGGAGCTGGATTCAGTTTCTTAGTCCCTTGTCCTTGATATGGAGCCAATTCTACAGGATGCTGAGAGCCCATTGGGAGGTGCTAGAGTGACTTCAACTCCCAATTCCAGCTCAAGCTTGATGACCAGTCTCTTTCACCTGGGAAGAGATCCATCGAGTAAGATGGTGGTGACAGCATGACGGAGGATGGCATAAGATATGTAAATCACCATGAGAGCTCCAAAAGGGGCATGAAGACTGTCCCATGCAAGCAAAAAAAATACAATTCCAAACCAATATAATAAAAATAATACTCATCACATCTTCAAATTGCTTTATAAACATTAACATCCCCAGGTGGCAGGTAAATAAATATTTTTATTATCTCCATTTTAAAACTAGTCGGAAGCAGATAGGTTAAAGCACACATTTTCACAAGCAGGATCTAATTTTTGGGTGCCTCAGTTTTTGGGTGCCAAACTTGAGATGCCTTGGCCTTATAGGCTGAGAGCCTACAACTCCCAATGAGCTCAGTGAGAGCTGTGGGTGCACACTTATGAAAAATGAAAGACAAAGTGTCTGAAATTGGGGGCCCAAAAATAAGGCCCCCCAAAATAAGCCAGTTTTGAAAATGTGTTGGTATGTGATGCAACCCATGACTACAGAAGGAATCTGCATCAAAGAGGAGAATAGAGTGCAGACACTTCTGTTTCAGACCACTTGACTATACCATTTATTTTCATATTAATGATACATTCCTGTGGTTTATTGTACAGATTATGAATTACTGAGAGGCACCGATGGCATAGTATACTTATACACTGATTTCGTTGGGTTTTTCTTATGATAAATTATTGTAAAAAGCAACTGAGTGGAAAATTCAGCTGAAAATTTCCAGCTGATTTTTCCTACTTCCAGTTGACAACTGGTGTTTAGAACAGAGCAACAGGTCTATTGGGTTGCCTGGTCCTTCTCCTGAATCCCAGCGAGATCACATGAAGGATTCTAACAGTCTTTCTGAATATACTACTAGGGAAGTTAAAAATTGCTTGACATTTAAAAAGATTTAAAAATCTGAATAGCCAACTGAGATTTTGTATATACAAGAGAAATAGATGCAAGAGTGCTCCACCTTTACATTTACTATAATTATTATTGTTGTGCCCTATTATGAATGCAGAAATCCTTTTTGCATGACTTATTTTTACCTCCCACGTGATAAAAATATCGTTATTCTTCTGGAACAAGAGTCCTATTGCTTTCTAACATAAACTATGCAGAGAACTAAATGTATTTGATATGTTTCAATTTTGAAGAGATAAGATCTACCAATGTCATTTTCGCTGGATGTAAGACAAAGCTGGCACAGAGCTCGGATGTGCCAAGTTACCACAACTATCCTACCCCTGTGAATAATGATTTTTGAAGAGGCTGCATCCAGCTTTTATTCCTACAGCTAGCAGATTAGTTATCATAAATAAGAGATGACAGCAGTAGAGTTAAGAGTGTTCTCTTCCCTCCAAATCTAATATCCATGTCAAATGTGTCTGGCATACAGAGCTACAATAAAATCAGCCTGGAGTCATCATAATTTTTCCTTATAGTTTAACTGCATATGACAGGTGATTTCTACAAGGTCACCTGCATTTAAAAAATACTTGATCTGCCTCTCTGTTCATTTAAGGGTGCTAAAAATAAACTTTTAAAAATTCCTAGTCCAGATTAAGATACTGTTTATAATTTATTAATAAAAAAAGCCATGAAGACACAGTCTTATGTCACACACAAAATTATAAATTTCTAATTAAAGGAGATAATGCACCTGCAGTGATGCTTTTTTTAATATTTACATTTATTGCTGCTACAGCTCTGCCATGCAGGTCTGCGCATCTTAGTAGATTCAAAATGGTTCCCTATTATTATATAAGCAAGAAATCAGTGAAGAGGGAAGGTACAACATTAAAAGTTGCAAAGGGGAATGTAATAAAAAATGACAAATATCAGTGTACTAGTGATGAAAGCATGCTCTTTGCTTCCTGGACCAGGGAGCAACTATGAAAATGTAATATGTAAATAAGTATATACTCATTGGAATTCTGCCACCAATTTCAAAGATGAGTAAGACAGACATTTTTCAGAATCAGATCAATAACTACCAAACTGTTAGGATGGAAAACTTGTTAGGATGCTGGTTACTGGAATCTTCCTGTAAACACAATATTACTATTCAAGTAAGTGATTAGTCCAAGCTAGTATATACAATTCCTATCAACTTTACTTCTTAGATAGCAAGAATTGAAATTGCTGAAGCTTGGATATTGAGCATTAAAGAGCAACACATTAGATATCCTGGGTAGTCAGTTCCATTTAAACAAAGATGGGAGAGGCTTTAGCCCAAAATAAGTAGCAGTGCTGCATGAACCAGAGCTCCCTTTTTGTGAAAATGTTATGAAGTGAAAAATTGACATACTGGCTGAGGTATCATGGGGAACATGTTGATGGGGGATAAAGGACGTTAGTGGTGAAGTGGGAAGGAAAAGGGCTGCTTCTTTTTTTCTTTTCCTCAGAATGAAAAAAAAACTGGGACATATCTCACTAAAGGGCAATGTGGGAGGAAACAGTATTTATTGCTCTGTGACCCCTTTACTGTTCTCTTCTAGTCTCTGTCTTGTCAATCTAGCTTTAACCTTATCGTCTCTCTGTCTCCTTACCATGTATGCTACCAGTTCACCAATACATCATTCACCAACTGCCTCAGTTTCCCCCTTTATTCAATCCTACCGGTCCAACCCTTTCTTAGCTCAGAACCTTTTCAAGTCCCCTCAGTTCCTGGTTCAACCCAATCTTCCCTTTCCAGAAATACCCTTCTATCTAAACCTTTTGCTGAAGTAACAGTATTCATATGCCTGACAAAATGCATACCTTAAAGGTATGTTGTGATAATTGGGCCTAAAAATGTATTCTAACTGTGAGCTCAAATGTAAAAAAGTATGTGAAAGTCATAAGATGTTTGTAAGCAGATTCCCTCTTCAGCCCTGGGAGGTAAGCCATCATGGTGATTTAGCAGCACACATTAGGGTGACCAGATATCCTGATTTTATAGGGACAGTCTCAATATTTGGGGCTTTGTCTTATGTAGGCACCTATTACTCCCTGTGATTTTTCAAACTTGCTTTCTTGTCACCCTAGCACACACTCTAGCAGGGTACATTAACCAAGAATCTTTATTAATTATAATTATTAGTTATTATTATTTCTTGCCTTACACTCCTGGTACAACAGAAGGGAACAGCAGATAGAGGAAACCTCATTCCTGCTCCTTGGCCCAGCCTTTTATACCGCTTGCTTTTTCCTCTGAGCTATCCAGCTAGTGAGTTAATTAGCTCATTGGACTCCCTACAAATGCAAGCAATCCCCACTCAGCTTCTTAACACAATGAGATTACCACATTCCCACATACTCTAACTATGCCCAGTACTCTTTCTGATCTCAGCAACCAGGGAACTGGGTCCCTGTAAACAGCACTCTGTCACAAAGTTGCAATAACCTATAATAACCAATGCTGGTGAAAAATAAGCCAAGTTATTCTCACTAATTGAAAAGGTGCAAGAAAATGAGCAAAGAGACAATCAATTTAAGCTAAAAAAGATCTGCTGATATAATTCCAGGACTATGCTTGGTAACAGAAAATGTGAAACCAGAAATTAATGAACCTAAATTGGTGTGTCAGCTATTAGGCCTAATTGGTGGACAACATAATGAGGGGATGGGTGATTCCACCCATCATTTCCATTTTCATTAAAGAAAGAGATGCAGAGGCAGAGGAGATAGAAGAACATATGTAGGCTACTGAAGAAAGCTACTACCCCTACCATCTCTTGGGACCCTGGGTCTTTGTCATCCTAATGCTGAAGAATGTCCTGACCAAATTGGGCCAGAGAGAGGGTGAGGAACCCCAGTGGACCAGTCTGTATTCCACCCTGGTTCCACCAATCACATAATCCATTTAGTTACTATCAATGTGTCTGTAAATTTCTTTTCTAAATTCTGATTTAATTTTTGAGGTTGCAAAGCCAGCTAATTAACTAGACTAGTAGGGACTAATTCATTACATAATAGATTAGATGATAAATTATATATGACCTGTTTCACAGCAATTTGTACGTGGGTCTCAGGCTATATATACAGCACTTAGTTTCAGAGGAAAACATTATGTGCAGTCCAGATATGCAGCAAAATTGATAAAAATATGAAATCAATAACAGTATCGCTTTAGTTAAATATCTATGACAGGATGCTATATTTGATAAGCTACACTTTGCTTACATCTTACAATATCCCTGTTTAACAAGGGATCATCTCGTAAATAAATTAGGTTAGGAATACAGCATCTCACATTTGTCATCTCATTTCTTTTCCAGTGAGGAAATAACCCACTTTTGGAGTCCAATTTTTTTTCTGACAGCTGTGAAGTCAGGAGATGTAAATATACAGATGTGCACAATTCAAATTAAGTCATAAATAAATGCTTTTGTTCATTATAAGTGTCATAACATGTTTATAACCACAGGGCATTAAGAAACCCCCTTATTGATTTATGGTTAGGGATTTTGGAATGGAAAGTCATGTTAAAGATAAACCTCATTCTAAGGGGAAGCTTTGGGGTTTTTCTCAATCAGCTAGGTGTTAAAATATAACTTGACCTTTCTGTACTAAAATTCTAAAATGTCTTTAAAACATTTTAAATATCCACCTTATATCCTAGCCTAAGCAAGCCCTGCACATGGTATCCTAAGCCATTTTGCTACTTACCTTAAATGGATTTAATCCTCTGATAGACAGGTATTGACACAAAGAAAAATCTTCAATATTTTAGAAAATATACAGTCTATATAATTTATGATAATTCATATTTTGGTAAACACAGCACTTTAGACACTCCAATTGCTATAAGAAGGGTTTTTGTTACTGTCTTTGCAGGAATCAGTTGTTATGAGGACTTCACGTTTCAAGTGGCTGTTTATACAACCTAGTAATTAGATCTGATTAAATCTAGAATTACATTAATTTTTCAGTGCCTGCATTGACCTGCCATTAACTTTACAGTATAGAGATTATGAACTGACTCCAAATATTCCCCTGGTGCAAACTGCACACAGCTATCAAAATAACCCATTTTTTGTGGATAACAAATCCATGTGTTAGCTAAAACAAAGCAAGGCACACATTTAACCCATGTAACCTTGCTGAAATATGACTTTGAGTTCTTGCTAAATAAATTGACAGAAAACCTTTCATGAGAAAACAGAAGAAAGGAAATACGTTTGTGAACTGTTGGTAGCAGTGCCAAATACCTAGATGGATTTTGGATAGTTTAATAATCATCTGCACGAAATCATGACATGAAAGAAAACTGTACGGTGTGCAAATCAGTGCTACTAAACTAGCTGGGCTTCTTGGCTTCCTAACAAACCTTTTATAATTTCATGTGAATAAGAGTAAGAATTTCAACTTTTGTCCATGTTAAACAAAGAATTTAACAACTGTATGATTATTTTGAAGTCTCCTTTAAAATAATCCAGGTTGAATATCTTATTGCTCAACCATTTCTCATGAACTCATATGGAACTCATGACCCCAAATTCACCTCAACTATGAAGGAATCAATAGGCTGTAGTACTGATCTACAGTTTGCTCAATCACTTGCAGCGTAACATTAATTATCTTGATCTCGCTCTTACATACTTTAGTCTGAAAACCCCTGTCATATAAAGTAGACTAATCCTGTTTGTTTAAAATAAACAAGATTCTGAGCCAGATTCTCAACTGGTGTAAATCAGCATAGCTCAGTTGAAGTCAATAGAGCCACATGGATTTATATCAGCTAAGCATTTGACCAATGAGCTACAGTGTTGTTTCTTGGCTCAAGAAACCAAATCAGACTCAAAATTTCATTGACATCATTGTAAATCTCTTTAATGACCAAAAAGTCAATTAAAACATTTGTATTGACAGTTTTCTTTTGGAGAGGTCATATACTTTTACTAATGTAACCTTGGTACCTCATCTTAAGCTATCAATGCTGAAACAACATTTCTAAAACATATCACCTTCTGAATGATTCATAGACCAGAACTGAAAATCTAGACAACACAATGACAGCGTTCTTCCTTTTCAGATAATAATGTACAGAAAAAAGAGTGCTGCATTATGAACCTGATCTAATGAGCATTCCAGTCAATAGAAAGAAACCCATTAGCTTCAGTGAGCATCAAGTTGGATCCTAAATGGGTAGACAAAAATAGCATTACCCTAGTAATGAAATAGGAGTGACCATTTGCAATTCTATACACAAATATCTTGTGAACACCCTTAGATATTAACTATGTAACTTTTTTTTTTTTTAAAAGACCATTGTAATTGTCAGGAATGAGCTCTTTTGCCTGAGACTGAGAACTAGGGCAGCCTAGCTTCCAGGCCATTTATGAACTCAGCTGGGCTGGGGTAGGACCACCTGATTGGCTGGCCTTCCTGATTGGCTGAAGGGAGACAGTAGGCCTGCTTTTAAGCTCAGCAGCAGCTCACTAGTTACTCCTTGTGTGTGGGGATGGTATTTTCCTTGTTTCAGCTTTGTTCCTCATTTGCTCCAGGCCTTCTTACACTGGAGTACTGTCTCTGACCCTTAACTCTTGTTCTTAGCTCCCGTTCCAACCACTGGGAATGTGCCCTAGTTGTAACAGTAATTACAAGTGTGTTCATGTTTTTGACAACTTTACATAGAAGGTCAAAAAGCAGTTACCATGCACTTTACAGTAATATAGAAGAAGGGGAACCTTTTGGATCTTGCAAATGTAACCCTTCTGCCTCTCTGAGTTGGCAGCAACAAGGGCCGGGTTCAGTATCCAGGGGTTCCGTTTCAATAACACAATGCATAACTGGCTCGAGCCCCCACCCAGTGACCTGGGACACTTACATCTTCCCCCCCCGCCCCGGACGCCTCTAGGAGGCAATACTTCCCCTCTTGCAAGAATGGAGTCTGAGTGTAGCAAAATCCTTTCAGTAAAGGAGGGAAACAATGCGGCATCACATTGGAGAAACAACACAAACCATAAGCAAAAACCCATCTCCAAGTACGTTTGGCAATATCCTTTCCCCCTTAGGGTCTTAAGTCCAATCACCTCAAAGTCCAACAACCCGAATGTCTCTGGTCAGTGCCACCCCAGAGTTCAACAGTTTATCTGCAGAGTTTTACCCCCCTAGCCTGGGTGGAAAGGGGGGGGGCCCACACAGGGTGTTAAGGGACACCTTACGTGGGCCAGGGCCAACTGCTCCACCTCTCCATGGAGTTCTGCTGCAGCCTTCACCACAACCAGCTCCACTACACCAGCTGTGCCGCTCCTCCAGCCATCCCCACAAACCACTCCACTCCGCTCACTGTTCCATGGGCTTCTCCAACATGCTGCAAACTGCTCCGCTCTGCCTGCCGCTTAGCGATAGGTTTTCAGGCTCCCCCACTAGTTAACACAGCACTCAGTGATCTCAGCTCAGCTTTTTTAGTGATTTCAGCTTGTAGTAAGGGAGCCCTACTGCACCATTGGCCCAATGTGAATTCAGCTCAGCTGTCTTTAGATGGAGTCCTAATGGAATCAAAATTAGTTCTACTCTTTAAAAATGGAGAGAGAAGAATGTGTAATTGGTGTTCCAGACCCTCAAAAGGGAGCCCCTACCATCAAGTACACACACCAGTCTCCAATCTCTCTCTATTCACTGGGTTTTGGAACCCATGTCCCTCATCCAGCAAGTACTACTTAACTGAGGTTGAGTCATCTCTGTCATAAAGCAGTCTCATAGTTCCTCATTCACATAATCAGGGTGACAACACTTTATTCCTCCTGCCCCAATAGCAAAGAAATTGGGGATCCCAGAGCTGTCAAAATAACCATCCCAGGCTGCCATGGGCTATGCTAGGTGGGGTGGGTGTGCCAATGCAAATACTTGAAATTCCTTTCCACACTCCCCATAATTCACCATCAGATGTCAGGGTAGAGCTCATCCTGACTCTGCTTACACAAGTAATATATATCCTGTAATTTAAAAATTTTTAAATAATATTCCCCCTCCAGCTGAGGATTCTTTCATTAAAGCATAACAAGTGTTAACCCCTTATACCTAGAACGGTGTAGTCTAGTAGATAGAGCACTGTGCTGGGGCTCAGAACACCAATATTCCTGGCTCTGTCACTGGCCTGCTGGGTGATCCTGGGCAAGTCATTTTATGTCTGTTTCTTTATCTAACAAGGAGATGACAATTGTGTAACAGAGGTTTGCCCCTGGTCTAGAATGCCTGGACTTAAGTCAGCCCTGATTACAAGAGGAGACCCAGCTGACAGGAATCAAGTGATTCCAATATAAAAGGCAGCAAGGCCAGGGGGCAGACTGGGCAAGTCTGAGAGACTGTGAAGATGGGATTGATAGGAGGGAGTAGATACAAGGATCAAGTGAGCGAAAATGAGGAGAAGACAAAGGAAACAAAGGGAATAGCAGATAAAGCTATAGCAAGAGAAAGTCTCCTGCAGGATCTCTCAGGAAGGGACAGTACCTCAGGGAGGAGAGGCTGTGTCCAGTTTAAGGCTAGATGGAAGATGCATCTTGTGAGTGTCTTTTGGGTACTGTATTAATATAATAAAATACCCAGACCCTGAGAAGGGCTGCAATTGAGCAAAGCTGTGAAGTTTTATTTAAGGAAGAAGAGGAAAAACAGGAGCAGGGCACTGTTGAGGCACCCCTGGCCTCAAGGGGGTTGTTGCCATTGTATTACAGTATCAGAGGGGTAGCCATGTTAGTCTGGATCTGTAAAAGCAGCAAAGAGTCCTGTGGCACCTTATAGACTAACAGACGTTTTTGGAGCATGTTCACCCATGAAAGCTCATGCTCCAAAACATCTGTTAGTCTATAAGGCGCCACAGGACTCTTTGCTGCTTTATCTGTATTACAGATACTGCCCTTTTTTGTCATGTGCTCTGAGATCTGCTAATGAAAAGCACGGTATAAAAGTATATTAATTTATACCCTTTCTGCTCCCCCCTTTCTATATTTCTAGTTATAGAAGGGTATGTTGTAATAATTAGGCCTACAAATGTACCCTAATTGTGAGCTCAGCTGTAAAAAGTGAGTGTATAAGTTCAGAAGATGTCCGAGTAAACTGGTACAACAAATGTTGATTGGAAAAAGGTGCAAAAAGGAGAGAAACTAAATTAGTCCAAGCAAAAAGATCTACTTATATATTGATTTTCACGTCCACATTTCCTGAGAAAAGTGGAAATCAATGAATCAAAATTGGTATCAGAAATTAGGTCTAATCAGTGGACAAAATAATAAGGGGATGGGCTGGGCTAAACTAACCATTATTTCCTTTTGGGGTCCTTAAATAGATTTTGGGAGATAAATTGGCTCTTGAAGTGAACTTCTCCTTCATGGCTGCCATCTTTGCTGTTTCCTGGGACACCAGACCTCCTCCATTTCCATCCTGACCAGATGGGGTGCCAGATGAATTTGCCACCTCCAACAGCTCTAGCTGAATCCCAACCACCACCTGAGATGTGAGACTTTGTCTCCCTACAATCCTTTTATCCTTTTCCTTCCCTACCTTACTACTACTTTCTTACTTTTTCTGCCTATTAAAACTCTGGCTTAGCCAGTCACTAGTGCATATTTTGTAATGCTGCTGGGAGCCTGTGACTAGCGAGGTAAGTAAAAGCAATATCATAAAGAGCAACTGTCTATTTATTTTAGTAAACTTCCCTTGCTGCTGCTTCCAACCTGAATACCAGCTCCCTTAAGTATAAACTTTTCAACAGACCTGTTACCCAGTGCAGCTGGATCAAATCTATTTGAAGGAGCGTATCCTACAGTTCTGGTCTCTTGTTCCCAGGACAATGTTTATTTCTCTGCTGGTCCAAACTCTGCAAAAACAATACTCTCAAACCATCTTTCTCCTATTTCAGTTTTTCCCTTCCCTAAATGATCAGTTTGCTCTTCCTGAGCATTAGCACGTCATGCAGTGAGGACAGACCTTTATTTTTAGTTCTTTGCTCAAGGATAGTATTTACACCCTGTCACATACAAACTGTATATAAAGTACAGTCAGCAATCTTTTTGAAGTGCTGTGCCCAGGACCTGGTCAATGTGAGTGCCATTGAAAATTAGCTTGTGTGGTGCCTTCCACACGTGTGCCATAGGTTGCCTACCCCTGAAGTACAGTTTAATATGATATTGAAATTCTCTATATTTTATGAAGAAATAGAACAAAACATCTGATTACTTCCTATAACTGTAAACAACCCATGGCTGATCAAAGGAACTAAAGTTGTCCTCCAATTTTTTTTATCAGAAGCTCTATTCATGAGCACCAGAGGACAGAGCAATTTACAATGATCTGTGCAAGGCTATTTAATTTTAGGACAGACCAATCTTACTAGGTAAAGTGATCTGTAAAAATTAAAGGGACCTGAGGCAGGCTTACATAAGAGATAAGCAGACAATAGTCAGTCAATAGCTATGCAGTGGTGATTTACTAGGTCATTCTGAAACAAATAAAGTCAATCTTGGAGCTGAAAATAGTGGGGGACAATGTAAAATTAAGAGTATCAGCATTCAATGTAGATTTTTAAATGCTAATATCAGTGGCATTCATTCTGAATGAAACTGTGTATGCTTTCAAAGCAGAAAGCGCTATAAGGCTAACTACAAAGAACTGAGGTGTGAGTGGAGACAGACTAATTTAGCCCTCTTTAAAATTATAAATTGCCTATTATTAAGTAAGATCACAAGGATTATCATCTTCTATCCTGCTTAAACTCCTACATTCTATTCCTAATTGTAAGTTAAAATTGTCAACAGGGTATCCATGTAGCTAATTCACAATTGTTTGAGGCATCAGCTATTGCCCACTGCAGGGGCACAACGCTGCAGCTGGTGGATCAATGATCTCATCTGCTATGACAAAAGCAATGTTTCTAATTTGTGCAAACTACTAAGTGTGGTCTGTAAGGAAAGGGTAAGTTGTCTATAGAATTAAATAGCATTAACAATTTTTGTTGACAAGTTGATGTTCTGGAAGGGCTCAAGCAACCTTAAGTTCAGCAAAACTCAAATTTCTGAAAAACAGAAAATACAGAGCGGAGGTAAATGCCCATGCCACCTTAACTCTGCACATGCCCACAAACCCCCAAAGTTGGCAATAGCCAGTAGGAATTATCTTCATGCACTCTAGGTGCATTCAGGCATAGCTGTGTTGAATGGTGGAGAAACCTTGAAGCAGTTTGGAAAAGTTGTGATTGTGATATGAGGAGATCTGGGTAGGAGTCCTCCCAGGTATGTGATCAAGGGAAAGAAGTTAATCAAAAGGAAGGGTGTTTTCAAAATAGAGTTTTCAGTCCACATCATTTCAATACAGATTTAGGTAGGTTGTCAGTAGCATGGCAATGGGTTCTTTTTGCCACAGATATTCTCAGAAGTGAGGTTGTTCTGCAAATTTAATGATGGGTAGGGGAAAGCATAGGTTTAGTCGGTATCCTGTGTGCAAATGTGAAGAATTATAAAAGAGTATGAAGTGATTGTTCAATTTTATAAGTGTGGTATGCTGTAGAAGGATTGTGCTCAGTGTTTAAGCATGGGATAGGTTCAGGAAGCACCTGTCTGTTACAGTGAAAGGGCAATGTTGGAGTATGGGTGTTGTGGGGCATCACTAAAGAGGGCAGGTATGTGGGTGTTAAAGTTATATGGCTATTTTACCTTAAGTCTATTTTCTGACTATCAGAAGTGTGAGCTTGCTGAACTTGCTATTGCTGTCGTCACTGACAACCTTAACTCTGTGTTAATAACGGGTTTATTTGGGGATTTTTGCCATTTGATTTACTAGTGTTTTGTGGGTATTTTTTTTTTAAACAGAAAGAGAAATGTTTGTTGGTAGTAGTTAGTAGCCATTTAGATAGTTGTCACCTAGGTTTGCAGTTGATAGCCTACTGTGGCTAATAACACGACTCAGGTTTCACATAGTGCTTTTCATCAGCCAGAGGGTGGTGAGATAACTTGCCCAAGGTCACCCAGCAGGCCAGTGGCAGAGCTAGTAATAGTCCCACAACAATGGTCTTTCCATAGGTCACATGCTTGCTTTCCCCCCTTCCCATATACTCTCTGGTAGTTCCCCCCCACCCCACTGAGGGGTGATGTGTATCTTAAATATTCATTTTCTGGCTTTCAGATGTTTATATTTGTGTTGCCTTCAGTCCATTCCCCACCCCCAATCCACGCTCTCATAGAGGGACAAGGACACAGACACCTCAAAGGGAGCAGGGGCCCCCAGAACAAATGGCAGGAAGAGGGGATCAGACTGCTGCAAAAGGGTAGGGCTCCAGTATATCCCAAAGCACACACTGCAGGAAAGAATAATTGATCCCTCCACACCCCCAAATCCCCAACTTCCTTTGCTACACTTCACATTTTCCAATCCTTCCCACTCACCCTAATCCCTACTCCTTCCCCCTAGCTGAGCCTCCAGCCCCTCTTCTCTCCCAACTACCCATTCCTATTAATCCTCTTCACCATAATACTCCCATCCCTTGCTCTGTACTCAGAGTCCAAACCCTTATCTCCATAATTCCACCTACTCTTGCACCCCCCACAATCACACCATGCCTCCCAGCAAGCACTTGTATGTATAATTTATATTCTTTTCAAAAATAGTTTCAGTGCCATCTGAATATTCTGCTGTACTCAGATTACATTTCTCACAAGTAAATACACACACACACACCCCCCACTTAGACAATCACCACTAACAACACATCCTTAACGCAGACAGATTTTCCTCAAAGTGTACAGTTCATTCTCAGATTTCTGCTCAGAGTTGGTTTCCAACTTTAAAGAATGTGTAAACTTAATAAAATACTGTTTTTCTTCTTGGGGCTGTATCTCAGGAACCCATTGCTCACAACACCCCCACACTCTGTTGCATAGGAAATTTTAAGACAATGTGTGCAAGCAGGATTTTAGCACATGTGTAGAAGTCATCCTTTAAACAGAACAGGCTTTCCAACCTTAGTTAGTGAGAGTTCCTCCTTCGCTATAATATTGTATGAAATTAGAAGGAGGAGGGGCTCTATGCATCCAGCAATAGCATAGCAGACGCAGAGAGGGGTGAGATGGTCCATTCATCTTTGTGAGATGTTCTCAGATGGAAGAGAATACCCTATGGCAACGGCTAAAGCCTGAAACAACAGCTCTGAGATATGTTATTGCTCCATTCATGTCAGTGGGTGTTCCCATCCTCCCTACCCACTGCTGGAGAGGCTGTAATATGTGTTAAGCATGCCAGTTCTCAGCTCCTCACTCTAGTGTCATCAGTGTGTTCTTGGTGTATGCTCTGAGCATGCACTATCCTAAGCTCCAAATCCTGAAAGACACAGCTTCTCCTGATATTGACTCACATGGGGGAAGTGGGTGCACAGATGGTCTCAGACCCCCTTCGGAGGGACGTAGCACACAAGATCCCAGTTCGGAGAGGGGCTCAGACACCCCTAGAAAGGCAAGCCCCTCTAGAACCTGAATCACATGAGCAGGGCCTGGGTGAGGGTCAGATCCTGACAGATGAGCAGAGGTACACTAGATCCTGGCATGCACACAGAAGGGGAGAATGTGGGGCTGACCGGCATCCCTGTCCCTTCTCTCCCAGTCCCACTGCCACTCTCACCCATGTCTTTTTTCCCAGTGTCCCTCTGCCTCCTATTACCTGACACCCCACCCATCCCTTTTCCCCCCTTCCCCATAATGGTGCCTGTCCTCACTGCTCCTCAACCCCCTTTTCTCCTATTCTCACCTACTCTTCCACCCCAACACCTTCCTGTCCCAATGAGAATTTGCAGGTGTAGTTTATTTTTTTTTCCAAAATGGTTTCAGCACGCTCTGAATATTCTGCTGTACTTAGATTATAGTTCCTCAAAATAACCCTCCCCCCTTTGATAGAGAGAGACTGGAACCAAAGTCTACTTTGTTTTATTTCAGGTTTCTGTCCTGGGGTGGGTTTGCACTCAGTGCATGGTTTGGTGCTTGGATTTGATGACTATAACATACCTTAGAGCCACCCAGGTCTTGTGCTCTAGAGGTAATTTTCCAAATTTCTCTATGCACATGTGCAGTGTAATCCATTAGGTGCATGATTAGGCACATGAACCATAGGGTTTCTGTACACTTACAGCAATGCAGCTGTAAGTATACACAAGCCCTGCTGCAGCGCTTAGTGAAGGCAGTACCTAAGATGATGGGAGGTGGTAGCTATGTTGATAGGAGAAGCATTCCCATCAACAAAGCGGTGCCTACACACGGAGTTAGGTTGGCATAACTGCGTCCACAACTCTGAGTGACATAGTTATACTAACATAAGTTTGTAATGTAGACCAGGGCTCAGAGTCGCTTGATGCTTGATGGATTGGGGGTGGGGAGTGGACTATTTTTCAAATAGTGTTTTAATTTAATTTCCCCCAAAGGGTTGCTGGGTGCCATGCACTGTGGTGGGGTAACTCTGGAACATCTGATAACCTGGCACAATGATCTGAGCCCCAGTTTGGTCTCTGTCTGTGGGCAAAAAACCATTGCTAGAGTGTATCAACTTTAAGAAAAGTGGTGTTTTGGAGCGGGGCTGTATCTGTGGAACCTCTGGGTCAAATGGCCCCAAATTTGGACTACCAACCATACCCCATGTCCAACTGAATCTCACACTGTTTCAAGACAATCCGAGTAACAGTGCAGATTTTATAGCACTTTTAAGAGTCAAGCTACAAACAGAAAGGGCTTCTCAACCTTAACTATCGCAGAGATGAATGAACTTGGGCCATTGCCTCTATTATTAAAAAAAAAAAAAAAAATCCCAAATTCCCTGCTCCACTGAACACACTTCTCTTCCTGGGGAGAAAATGAGAGAACAAATATGTGTCATATGTTAGTCATATTGCTTAATGCACTGTGGGAAGGTGTTTAGATACTACAGTGATAGGCATGGTACAAGAACCTCTGTAGAAAAGAACAGAGGAATAGAATGAACTAAAATGTAATTATAGAAGGAACTGTTCCTTTAGGGGTTGAGTTAGGTTACAGGAGTGCACAAGGTAAAAACATGATGCAGCAACACCACCACTAATGGAGAAGCAATTGAAAATGTTTATTGAAGTGAAGGAAGAAGAGATTGTGAATTATATATATAGTTGTATCATGCATGCAGCATGGCTGTGGTTGACAAGAGGAAAAAAAAGCATAATTTTACAAATAGAAATTTAATTACTTTGAAATTTAAGTTACTTTTCTTAAGGAAATCTTCAACAGTCTGTAAAAGCAGCAAAGAATCCTGTGGCATCTTATAGACTAACAGTCTGGAGACTCTAAAACCATGTTTTGTTCCCTCATGGTAAGAGCTTGTCTGCATGTGGACATTTACCAGCATAACTATATATGGCTGTAAAGGTACTGCTCTCATTATACTGGTATAGCATCTTGTGTGGATGCACTGAGGTTATATCTACATTACTGGGATTATACCTATGTTGCCATAACTATGGTAGCATAAACCAGAAACAGTCTTCAAAGAGAAACAGCAGAACTTAAAATTTATTTGCAAATTTAACACCATTAACTGGGCTTGAATAGGGACTGGGAGTGGCTGGCTCATTACAAAAGCAGCTTTGCTTCTCCTGGAATTGACACCTCCGCATCTATTATTGGGAGTGGACTACATCCACCCTGATCCAATTGGTCCTGTCAGCACTGGTCTCTGCTTGTGAGGCACTCCCTTCTCTTCATGTGTTGTCATATAATGCCTGCATCTGTAACTTTCACTCCATGCAGCTGAAGAAGTGAGGTTTTTTTACATACGAAAGCTTATGTCCAAATAAATCTGTCTTTAAAGTGCCCCTGGACTCCTTGTATTTGTTTTTTGTTTTTTGTTTTTTAGCATAAAACAAGTGTACCCTGTAGAGACAGAAGGGGTTTTTCCATTGCTATAGGAACTCCTCCTCCCTGAGCAGCAGTGGTTAGGCTCCTTGAAGCATTTTTCTGTTGACCTTCCTGCTACAGTGGGAGTTAGGTCAATTTAGCTATGGAACTCAGCACTCCTGGAGTGCTGTAATTATGTCAACTTTAATTGTAGCTCGGTCCTTCTAACGTAGCACTCCTTTGTCCTGCACCATTTTCAGTGCAATGTAACAGTCCCAGGATTGCAGTAGCTGGGTCAGATGTGTATGCAACTCAGCCTTCCGCCAACACTCCCTGCAGCCCCCCCTCCCCCCCGGACCTTTTCCTCGCACCCCAGCCCTACGGCACTGCTAGGAGGACGGATAACATAATTGCAAGCGCCCCTTTTTCTCTTGCTTTTGCACACTCCATCTAGAGCCTTCGGGGTGTCGTTCTCCCGCCTCAGCCACAGGTGGCGCTGCTCCACACACGCCGCTTCCTCCCACCCTAAACGCCGGGCTGTAGGTTGGCCGGGAGTGACCCCACGCCGGAAGCGGCGCTCTCTCCTCTTCCACCCTAGTCTCTGTGTTTCTTTGTCCGCCAGGGTGCCCTGTGTGGCTTGGTTGCTAGGCGGAAGTAGAGTGGCGGAGGCAGCGGTTTGGTTTAAAGCGCGTCCGAGGCGGCAAAGGGCTGTGGGTGGCGGCACCGCGAGCGGAGCTGGGCGCGGCGGATCTCGCTCTCCGGTGGCAGCAGCTTTCTGCTCTGTCCCCACAGAGGTTGGAAACGCTGCATGTGGGGACCCCCCGCCAGGGCCCGAGACTCCCTTCTCCGTAACCGGACTCAGCTCAGACCGGAACATCGCTCGCCCCGGCCTCAGATCCCGACCCCCACTCACCCCGCAGGCTGCCAGCCTTAGCCCGGATCCCCGATTTCACATACAGCCCCAAAGCAGAAATGGTCTCCAGATCCGACCAACTGCTCATCGTTGTCTCCATCCTGGAAGGTAAAGTACTGAGCTGTCCACTGAGCCCAGAGCTGGCTCTTGCTCCGTGCACGTTTGTCTCCTGGCATTAACATCCTTGCACTCTTTCATTTTTCCCTGTTTGTTTTTGGATTGTGTAAATTTTGCTAAAATACCACGATGATGGATTTAGTAATCCTTGTAACATGCCAGGATGTGGGACTGAATTACTTTTAAGTAAGGTATATGGACTTGCCTTACAACTGATGTCGTTTTTTTTTTTGTTTTTTTTTTTGTCTGATTTCTCTCTTTATTAACAACAGGGAGTACTTCATACGGAATATACAAGAATAGTTTCAGAACTGAAGTTACATTACTCCTTAGAGGCACAGTCTCCATCTAAGTCCCGGTCTACACTAGGAGGGGATAGATCTAAGTCAGGGGTAGGCAACCTATGGCATGCATGCTGAAGGCGGCACGCAAGTTGATTTTCAGTGGTGCTCACTCTGCTGGGTCCTGGCCACTGGTCTGGGGGGGCTCTGCATTTTAATTTAATTTTTAAATGAGGCTTCTTAAAAAATTTTAAAACCTTATTTACTTAACTAAACTATTGTTGTATGTAATATATTATAGACTTATAGAAAGAGACATTTTTAAAAATCTTAAAATGTATTACTCAAATGCAAAACCTAAATTAGAGTGAATAAATGGAGACTTGGCACACCACTTCTGAAAGGTTGCCGACCCCAATCTAAGTTATGCAACTTCAGCTATGTGAATATCATAATTGCAGTGAATTGACTGCTACCGCTCCCCCATTGACTCTGCCTGCGCCTCTTGGTGCAGTGGAGTATAGAAGTCGATGGGAGAGCTCTTGGGGATTGATTTATCAACCTCTAGACTAGATGCGATAAATCAACCCCTGGTGGATGAATCACTGCCCACTGATCCGGGGGATAATGTAGTCTTAATAAAGTCAGAATTACTTAAAATCTAAATGAATGAGCAAACTTCCATTAGTTTTGTTGTAAGCTCTGTGGACCAAATTCAGCTCTGATTTAAATGAGCATGTTTCTCAGTGCAATTGACTAACATTAATGGCAAGGCTGATGTAGGGCCTACATATCTTAAGGGTCTCCTAGCCACTACCTTCCACTGGGAAGGTGAAGCAGGTGTTTAGGTAATAACTGTGCAGTCTTTAAGAACTTCCCCCCCCTTTTTCTGCTTGCTTGCCCTGGATGTTGTAGCTAATTCAGGGTATTGCAAATAACAGAGTACTCCTTCTAAGGTGTTGGAGAGTAGACGTATTAAACTTTTGCTTGTCTCATTTGCTTTATGGTGGTGCTCTCTCTCTCCAATTGTAAATGACAGAAAATATTGAAAGAAAACATTCATTCATGTAACACTGTGAAATTAGATGGTGTAAAAATCAGTTCCAGGGTTTTAGATTAATCCCTGATTCTGGTTTACTTGAGGGAAAGTGAGTTTTCGGCTATGTATAAGTTAGAATTGAAACAGTAAAAGGGAAACAACATTTTCAGTGTTGTAACTGCTGTTTGTATGATTACTTTAACAGAAAGAAATTGGGTGAGGGGGAACTAATTTTCAATGTTGTTAGAATGTTTGATAGTTTGTGTATGATCAGTTTAACGTTTTATTTGCACAGTGCTTTCACATATAAACAAACAGGGAGTGGAGGGGGAGACTTTTTAAAAAAAGAAGGGGTTGGGGGAGAGAAACGCAGACAGGGTGACTGCAAAGTTTTGTGTATTTTACAGATGTAACTTAAAGACAGGTGTAATTCTTGAAACTCTTGATATACTCATGGCACTCAATTCTACTCAGCTTTTTAAAAAGTTTGTATGTCCCTTTATTTGCCATATCCTAATGATCCATATCTTAATTTTTTTAACAAAATAATAATCAAATAAAGTTTGATACCTGGACGGACCAAACCCTATAGAAATACAATTTCTTTAAAATATAAAGACAAAAGCTAACATATAAATACAAATAGAGCTGAAAGGTTTAGGTGTTGTAATAAATTCCATGCAGGCCTCATTACAGGTTTGAACTCATGTTCCTTACAGATGTATCCACACCTCATTTCTCTACACAAAATGTCTTTACTTGGGAGAGAGCTTTCTTCTGAAAATCGTGTCAGTTTGGACATACACTTTGTAAATGTGATTTACAGCCTTCTGTTAACTTTCTGAAATTTTGGTAGGTAGGGAAAGGACGGTTAAATAAATATCTCGGGCTTTTTTATGCTTCAGTTGCAGGTTTTCCTAAATTAATGTTACTCTACTCTGTCTGAAAATATCTGATTATTTCATTATTATGAAGCACTTCTGTGTGTTTTTCTGTGTTTTCAGCATTACATTCTCAGTGAATGACTTTGGGAAGATCTTTTTCAAGAAATTGTTCTAAATGTTATTTGTAAAGTGCCCAACACTACAATATATAATTTGAAATAACTTTTCTCATAGTCTGATAACAAATTTTTGAGACATAACTACAGTAAATACAAAATACATGTTGATTTACATTCACAGTCATAAGGAGAAAAAACTCTGTCGTTTCCTTAAAATGAGAAATCCATTAGGCCAGAAGAGTGTTGATTCAGACTGCTTTCTTATCTCTCTTGTCTCAGGAGTTACTGCTATGTAGTAACTAATTGAGAGAGGCATGCTGGTCTAAATTTTCAAAAAAAGATAATTGGTGGTACCCAATTTAGTTTATCTTAAAGAAGCCTACTTTTCATAGAGTACTGAGCTCCCACCTCTTTAAAAGTCCCAAGTAGTACTTTGAAAATAACTTGTTACATTTGAAAATGTAGGCTGCTTTTTATAAAGTGTTGAGAATTTTAGGATGTATATAAATATTTGCAGTCGTAATAATGTTCCTTTTCCAGGTATATATAAAAATTTGGTAAGACTGATTACTCTTTATGGACCAATAGCTTTCAAGACTCAGCTTATACTTGCTTTAGGAGGTGATTCTACATTTTTACATTCCAATAATACAACTCAAACATCTTTAGTGATAATGCTCCTGGGCTGAAAACTTGTATACCAAATTTAGATAGATGCTAGTCAAATCCCTAAATAAAGTATTGTGAAAATTTGGGGAGGGAGAATTGCACAATGCCTATTTGGCTGAGTGTTTTTAATATCCTGCTGTTATGAGCACCCAAATCACAAAATTAACAAACGAACACAAGAAGTCTGACTCCATCTTCATTTCCTCTACCCCTTATTGTTTTAAAAAAATAAGAACCTCACATCAGGTTGGTGGAAAGCTTAATGGCAGCTTGTAAGGAACCATTTACAAATAAATAAATAAACTGCACCAGCAACATTCCTGCTATGTATCTGACTGTATTGTCCGTCCAACTTTGATTGCAAGCTCTTTATGGCAGGCAGTGAATTATTCTTGCTTATGACAGTACTAGGACACTGTTGGTGTACAACAAATAATGTAAAAATTCAGCCCTGGCTCTTGAGATAAAGTTAGAAAAGATTGCCTATTATACCCATTTAAACAACCCAATGAACTTCCAGAACTAAAGGAAAAAAATCAAAATATCATAGTACGTGCCTGATCCCATATACATGGGAGAGTAAAATTACTCATTTGAGTAGTTCCATTATATTTAATAAAGCTACTCACTAGTAAAGTTACTGACATATATGTTTGCATGGGACCAAATGATTAAAAGCCAGTTTTTTAATAGAAATTTATTTATCACATATATTTACTCAGGATACTTTTTTCTACCTTTTTATGTGTTGAAGTCCACCTTCCACTTCTTTTTAAAATTAAGATGTGGAAAGTATATTAATACATATTAAAACAACTTCAAGAAGAATGATACAGAAAACTTATTTGTACAGTTTGTTTTTTGTGAAAAAAACAGAAATTCTTCTGTGTTTTTAGGAGAGATGCCTGATAGTTGTGCCTTTGTATTTTTTCCAGGACGCCATTTCCCCAGACGTGCAAAGCATATGCTTGTGGTAGAAGCAAAGTTTGATGGTGAACAGCTAGCTACGGATCCCGTGGATCATGCAGACCAGCCAGAGTTTGCCACTGAATTGGCTTGGGAACTTGATAGGAAAGCACTTCACCAGCACAGGTTACATTATAAAATTGTCAATTTTGTCATTATTTTTATCTTTACAGCCAGTGAAAGCTATGCGTTTGGCTTCTAAAAATTTTAATGACTGTAGTACCAAGGTGGATTTGATTTAAATCACTAGTCAGGAAGACTTGATTTAATCATGCATTTCTACATTAAAGTGCATTCTTCTTGGTTGTTATAAGCGTAATACATATTCTTCAGAACTCAGATAGATGTAGGTTTCATTTTTAGAAGGTACACACTATACATTTTTGAAGTGATATTTATTTTGAAAACTTTTCAGATTAGTTTTATGGCTATATCAGAAAATGAATAATTGTTTGGTTATTTCAATTACCAAAGGTAATTGAAGCAGGTATTTATGAAGTCATCTGGAGGTGCTATCTCCAACTCAACAGGTTAATCATTAATATTTGGAGGATTTTCTTGCCATGCTGTATTAGGAGGAGAACATCACCAGACAGACGTTTAATTTGTTTTATTTAACTAAAACAACAACGTTTATGTATTCTGGATTGTTTTCCTCAACCGCAAACATATATCATATTTTAACAAAACAAGCATTTGAATTTAGTTAAAACTAAGTGGTGATTAATGTTACATATCTGAGCGTAGAATCGGAACCCGCCTCTCTTTCTGGTGAGGAACAGGTTCATATAATACCACTATATCTTTTCCATGATCGCTTGGGCTTTAGAAGGGTCTCGTGAACTAACTGTTTTTAAGTGGGTTTATCTACCTCCTTATCATTTATAAAAGTGTTAGATTGTAGAAGTCTTACAGTACATTCAGTTTGTACCATAACTCGAGGTAAACCAGTTAAAAAGTTGCTATATTTTCACATTTCTTTTATACTGTCATCTTTCCATGCTGTGACATTTTTCATCAGTTAAGTCTGATTACAGGGATTGTTGGCACAAATTGGATTTCATTTTGGTATTCTTTCAGGCTACAGCGTACGCCTATCAAACTCCAGTGTTTTGCTTTGGATCCTAGATCTTCAACTAAGGAGAATATAGGCTATATTGTACTCGATTTAAGAGCTGCTCAAGAAAAGAAACAAGTATGTTATTTGTTATGAAGTGATGGTAATAACTGACAGTTTGACAGTACTTACTACATTTTCCATTTTTGTAGGTACTGAAGTAGTTCTTAAACGGAATTTGCAGAGCTCTCAAATCCTATTTGAAGGAATGTTGACTCATCAGAGCATAAGGTTCAGAACCTTTTCAAAAGAGATTTTAATAGCATGTGTGAAGAACAAATACAAATATTCTGTATACATTTTATTAACATAATGAAATGTAAAATATATCTGACCATTAAATTGGTCATTGGAGATTACTGTGACATGGCCAAGTTAAACATGTGTGAAGTTTCTTTTTCCTTCCTGAATTTTAAAGATTTTGAGAATTGCAATATTAAATTTCATATGAAATACAAATACATCAATAATTCTCTGTAAGCTGTGTCTAATAATCAGACTAGTATTGGGTTTTTATTTTTTTGTCTGTGATTGAGTAGTTGGTTCTTATTTGCTGAAACAACCAAATTTCCATTCTTAAAAAAAAAAAAATAAAAGCCCTCGGATCATGACAATGAAATAATAGTACACAGAAAAACACTCAAACAATGATTAAAATGAGTGAGAGACTGAGAGCTGAATCTGTTTAGTTTATCAAAATCTTGACTGAGTGGTGACTTGATTACAATGTTTAAGTACCTTCCCAGGGAGAAAATACCGGGTACTAAAGGACAAGCTGAAGCCAGTAAGTTTTAACTAGAAATAAGGTAGACCAGGTTGGTGATACACTGTCTTTTGTTGGCCCAGCGTCTGTTGCTGAGAGAGACAGCTTGAGGATTGCCTTGAAGAAGATCTCTGTAAAAGCATGTCTCTCTCAGCAACAGAAGTTGATCCAACAAAAGATATTATGTCACCCACCTGGTGTCTCTACTATCTGGGACCAATACGTAACACTGACAGAATAAGTACATTTTTAACAGTGTGAAACTGGAACAAACTACCAAGGGAAGTAGCAGATTTTCCATCTCTTGATATCTTCAAATCAGTCCAGGATGTATTTTTGGAAATTATGCTTTAACCAAATGTAAAATATAGTGCTCAATACAGTGAAATTTAATGCCTGTGATAAACAGGAGATCAGGCTAGATGATCTAATGATCCTTACTGGCCTTAAACTACACCATGCTGGTCATACAATAGCCTGGAGTCCCTAGAGCCATGGGTTCCCATTTTAGCGGGGTTGAGAAAGCTTGCGTTCCATACAGTTTTATCATGTGAGGAGGGTTTATCAGATGAGATCTTAGGAAAAACAAGATTTTTCTCTATTTTGATTAAAGATTCTATGGCGGTTTTAGCCTGTTATCTTGTTGAATATGCCCAGGCATTGGAAGGAATATGTGGAGTTTTTTCCTCTAGGAGTCTAACTTAAAATATGGCCAGCTAATATGGCTTCAGATATGTCAGTCTGTCTTTTGATTCAGTTTTTTAGTTATGTTAAGCTAATTGGATTTAAAAAAAAAAACACACCCTCTTTGTGTATTAAGACAGTGCTTATCAGTCTCACAAAACACCTGTGAGTTAGGGTGCAACCTATTATACAGATAGGTAAACTGATATACAAAGAGAGGTAATGACTTGCACAAGGTTATGCAGGGAATTAGGGCAAAACTGGGAATAGACTTCAGATATCTTGACTTCTGCTCCCTCTGCTGCAGTCATTAAGCCACAGTTGCCTACCTTAGAGGAGAAAAAGAGGGACAGAGAGAAAAAAATGTTAAAAAGGAAAAAATAAAGCAAAAGGCTAGTGTTTGGCAATTTTTAGGGAGCTATTTTTTTAGGTGAATCGCAGACACTTTTGAGTAAACCTTGCTCAGGGATGCCTGGGATGGGGCATGTGCAGAAATGGCAGTTTACCTTCCAGTCCCCGCTTAAGAGGGCTCCCAAACCTTTGGAATTTGAGCACCTAGCATTGACCTGGCACACAAGGTCACAGTGCCACTTTGATTTGGCCCGGCCACTCCTCTGTGATGATGGAAAGGTCGTTGGGTCAAATTTGAGTGATCAGTGATCTCATGTGCCAGATCACAATGCCTGGAGCAGGGAACCATGCCCAGCCTTGTGGGGCAGGAGGCGCCTCTGCAGGGTGAGTCTGGGGCAAGCTCGCTCTCTGCCTCCTCTTCTCCCTGCCATCCTCCCCCAGGTCTCGGGTGGGGAGGGAGAGGTTCAGTTTCAGATGTTGCCATGGAGTCCCATAAACCTCTTGCTGTAATTTTTTTTTTTTTTTTTAGCTCCATCTTAGCCTTTGGAAGTGCATGGGAAGCTGCCTATCAAGGCATTGTTGTTAGACATCTAGACTGTTAGGCAGAAAGGTTTGGTCCACATCAATCTACCTAAGAAATTTGATATAACAAAACCAAAGCTATTATGGTAGAATGTGACAGAGAATCAGTCTGATATTTTGAAAATAAACACACAAGCTCATCTTAACTCTGCTACAGCCTAACTGCCAAAAGATGTATTTCAACCTGTTACCACATTATATGCCTTTGCCATTCTCTGCTTGCTTATTTTTGAAACTCCTTTTTTTTTTTTTTTAATTCTGCAGGCACCAAAATGGTATCCTTTGCTCAGCAACAAATATATTAAATTTAAATCTGAGATACAGATAAGTATAGTGCTGGAAACTGATACAAAAACACCAGTGGATGGCTTTAAAGCAAAAGAAGCGCCTCCAAGAGAAGGGAAAGGTTAGTAGCATAATTCAAATTTAATTACATTTTATTTAGAAAAGTTTTTGTTTCATGTGCCTGAAGAAAATATGGTTTATTGCAAATCATTGTTTTGGGACACAAGTGCATTTTACTTTAGTAGCATTTTTATATAAAATATTTACAACCTGTTACAGTGCATGTAGTACATATAAATATAAGCCCTGAGTGCAAGGATTATTTTATAATGGCTTTCCAATCATATCAGGATCCAGTAAAGTGTCTGTGTGCGTTTGTTTGTTTTTAATAGGATGGTTGTGAGGTTTGTGTCATTTAAAAACAAAAAAGCTGCTTATTTCCTTGTCAGACTGTAGTTTTGATAGTACTTAAGATCATAAAGTATTGAAATGAAGTAGTCTAGAAAGGAGGCAGTAGAAAACATGGGTAAGAGTTGATCAGGGCACGCAGGAAAATAAAATACAGATACAGAGATGGATTTTTAAAGCAGAAGGTGCAAAATTTTATTAATGTTTAGTTTAAGATGGGAGAGAACTGGAGCTCTCCTGCTCCAAAACGAGTGTGACGCACAGATCCCTTGGCAAAGGATCCTCTTTCTTTGTAAATATTTCTTGCAACAGATCTGAAACACTACCTATTTATCTATAGAGAGTAACATGTAATATAACTCCAAATGCTTGTAATTTGTTAAGAGTTATAATCACTGTGAAATGTGTATGGGTAATGTTTAAGGAATAATGTACTGAAAGTATGCTTGATGGACTTGGAGTAGAAATTTGTCACAAGGAGACACTGTCTTGGTACTGGCCCGTCTAGGCAAGGGGGAGTTGTCACTCTGCCTTGATTGCCAGTGATGCAGTAGAAAGGCTAGGTTGTTTAGCCCTGCATAATATGAAGGCTATATCTACAATACACTGCTTTTAGTGACACGGCTGTGTCACCACAGCCGTGCCACTAAAAGTAGCGCAGCGTAGCTGCTGTTTGTCAGCTCTCCTGCTGACAAAAAACTTCTGCCCACAATGAGCGGTGTTCACATTGTTGGCAGGAGAGCACTCCTGCCAGCAATGTGCTGTTCACACTGGCACTTGTCTCAGCAGGATTTTGTTTGTGTTGTGTTTTTTTTAACACCTCCTGAAAGACACAACTTTTGTCTTTCAATTGCCAATGTAGATATAGCCTAAGACTTTTGAATGGGAAACCAGCAGAGGCAACAAGAAACAATCAAAACCACTGAGGTAAAAAAGAAACTTTACAGCTAGTTTCATCTTATCTGTGAATAGAAACCAAAACTCTTTTCAGTATAATATAGTATGGGGAAGGACACTATGCATCCATTCACTGAGGAAACCCCTTATGAATGTTTGAATCCTGGTTCTAGAGAAACCAGCCTGTTCTGCAACAGACTGAATTTTGGCGGGAGGGGAAGAAAGTCAACTTTCTTAGATATGAAAGGTAACTATTGATAAGTGTAGACCCAGGTTCATGCGTTCTTGTTTTTTTAATTGTAACCATTTGTTTTTACCACTTTTTATTATTTCTAGTTCAATCTTTGTTTTTGAAAACTACTCTTATTTTATTATGTGGGAGAAAAACAAGTTCTCACTCTGAGTTTAAAGCAACAAGCTAGAGGCAGCTTTATTTTCAAGCAATTGCAAATGCACGGGAGAGTACTGTTGGGCGGGGCTTCCCCTCCCAAGGCAGGTCTCCATTAGGTAAACAATTAGGCAAGCTCTTATACCTTTCATTAAATACAATAATCAGCAACAAATGTATTTTGTTATACATTTTCTTTCTGATATCTCACTTTAATTTTTGACAGTCTACGTTCCATTCTTAGCTAACACAAAGTCAAAACTGTATCTCTTACATTCTGTTCTCGTTCGCTTTCTACTCGCCTAGCCCTTCTAGTCTCGTGTTATTAGAGTCCATGTCAGCCTGACTTTGGTAGCCTGACTCTTGCTCTATTCCTAGACACTGGGATCTCTAAGTTCAAATTCCCTTTGTCTCTTTCTCCACTTACACAGTTATAAATGGTCACAAGCTCCTTGTGGTTTACAGGAACAGTGGTTTAAGGTAAAACTGGAATGCATGTTTGAGTGCAGAGGATCTGGGATTTCTGTAAGTACCCAGGGGCTGGATATCACAGAGGAATGATTCAGAAGGACTCAGGAATTGTTAACCTGTTGACACCTATTGTTAACCTGCAAGGCGAAGCTTGGGCTGGCATAGCCCAGACCAAAGTGCATGAGTGGCTGAAAGGATGGTGATGTTAGGGAGCTAACCCCCAGCTACCACAGGGAAGACTCCCTCTTCTGGAGGCAGGGGTAACAAGGTGACTGTCAGTCCGGGGTGCCCTGAGAACTGTCACAACAAGACAGTTCAATGCAGTGTTAAATGGCATCATGTTAAATAACCTGTAGTCAGGGTTGGCTGCCTTCAGCCTAACTCACTCCCCTAAATTTTCCACCCTTCCCTGGAAGGAGGAATGAGGGCATATGTGAAAGGTTTTTGAAGTTTGTGAAGACTCAAGGTCTTCCCTGTTTCCCATAGGCTAATAGGCACCACCAGGTATCTCCTAAGTCTCGAGTGGAGACAGACTAACTAGGTGAGGGAATGAGAGTGGTCAGGAGGAGCCAAGAACAGGGAGGTGATGGGCAGAGACAGGGATAATTTGGAGTAGACAGAGCAGAAGGAGTCATGCTTAGGGTGGGAATGGGCATGTGAGTTGGTGTCTGCTAGAGCATACTCCCCTCCAGAACCTGGGATTCCCAAGTCTCTCGGTTCCTCTACTGTCAGCAAATGCCCAGGAAACCCACTAGTAAAATGTTCTGGTCCATATAGAAGATGCCAGTCTGATACTGCTATTAGTTATGCTTTTAGCTCAAGCAATCATTGTCTGTTTGTGTGATGGATCTAAAAGTTCCAACTCTGCTGGTGGCCCAGGTGGATATCAGTCTTATGCTCCATGATGTAATTTTGGGGTGGGAGGGTTACAGTTGTGTGGTTTTTGTTTGTTTGTTTTCGATGATTATTTTTATTTTATTTAAGAACAGATGAACTACACATCTGGAGATGTAGAAGGACATAACCATATAAATACAATTATCTTCTCTTAAAGTGCCTGCTCTGCTTTCTGGGCTAGATCCTAAAAACATTGTAGCAGTCCTGAATGAGGAAGAAGGCTATCATCAAATTGGACCAGCAGAATATTGCAGAGAATACTTTGTTTTGTCTGTGACTATAGCATTTGCCACACAATTGGAACAGGTAATGATTATTATTCACCTTTAAGACCATTATGCCAATAAAACGTTTATAGTATGTGAAAAAGTAATGGTTTGGCTATTGTTTTCCTATTTCCTGTATTCTGGTACAAGACTTATCTTTTAAATCTTTATCATCTTCTGGTGAAAGAATAGTATTCATTTTGGGCTAGATTTAAAGTTGTATTTTGAAAAATTATGCATTACTTTATATTTGGTAAGAATTTTTATGTGAACAGTGTAAGATTTATGATGTCAAACCATTCATTTATTTTCTTCAGCATTTGGGTTTGTTAGTGGTGAGATGGGTACATTGTCATCACTCAGCAATCTTAACTGATTTCTAAAATAGTGGTTTTTGGGTTTTTTTGTTTGGAACTTGCCAAGTTGTTTGTTTTTTTTTAAAAAAAAATTCTTTGTAATTCTAAATTTAATTGCAATCAGATCAACCTAATCATGGAACTGTAGTTGCAAGTTTGTATAAGGGAGACGTTCTCCACATTTAATGTTACACACTTACTTAGCTGAAGCTTGAAAACTTTTGGTTCTTCATCTTCAAAAATACAGATCGCTGCCACTTGAGGTTAAGGAAGCTCTATTTCCTATAGAAATACCCTAAATCATCCTAAGTTGTTCTTCGAGTGCTGTCCCTGTGGGTGTCCACTCTAGGTGACGGTGTGTCCCGGCGCTGTTGATCGGAGATTTTTCGGTAGCAGTGCCTGGTTGAGGCGTACACACTCAGTTGGTATCTCCCGCCTCATTGGAATCTTCCTGAGTGCGTGCGCCCCACACCCTCCTCAGTTCCTTCTCAACCATCCTCAGCTAAAGACAAGACTCGGGGCAGTGTTGCCTTCTCTTCCCTGGTCTTTATAGGAAACAGTAACAAAGAACATAGAAATAATTAATAATTACTTCCCAGTTGTTTACCTTCCTTTAGTATAGTTACATAGTTAGTTACTTAGTTTAAAAAAAAAAAAAAGCCCCTCAGGCTTGTCTCCCGTTGAGACACTTTCCTCAGCCATCTCTAATTCATAATGCCAGGAGCTTCAGGATTCAAAAGATGCATCTCCTGTCAGGACTCCATGCCACAGTCAGATGGGCACTCATGTTGTGTGAAGTGCCTCGGGGACACCCACATCCCCGTGAAGTGCCTCCATTGCGCAAACCTGAAGTCAAGAGCTCGTCGTGACAGGGATCTACAGCTCAAAATCCTGAGGATGGAAAAATCCTTACAGCCGCTGTCAGAGGCGGGAAAGGCTAAACCTGCTCCCTCACGCTCCCCAGCCAGATCGGAACCGGTGGGAAGCGTTACTTCACTCTTCCTGGAGCAGAGGCAAGAAGCACAACAGTCTCACAGAAGAGACTCTAACAAGGGTAGGAGGTCTCCTTCGAGATCTCTACCCTCTGTGCTGACAGCACCAAAGACAGGTGCCTCTGCCTGCTCTAATGCCTCAGCCACGGCTCTGACAGAGCACAGAGGCAGGGACCCGACTTCCCACTCTGGGAAGGTCCTTGTGGATCCGGTCCCCACAGCGCCGCAAATGGCCACGGCGAGGACTTGTCGTTCCTCCTCAGCACCGCAAACAGCCTCAGCGCCGGCACCGCGCTCCTCCTCGGCACCGACAACGGCCGCAGTGCAGACAGCGCACTCAGCCGCAACAGCGAAAACAGCCATGACGCCGACAGTGCACTCAGTCTCGGCACCGAGCCTGTCTTCTACCCGCGCACCAGAAGCAGACCCCCTGCAGGGCAACTCTAAGCAGTCTGCAGCAACACTCTCATTCTCACTTTCTCCTACTAATGAGCTAGAGCAGAGAGTAGGCTCAGCTCAGCCCAGGGAGCAGGAGCGACAGTTTCTCACCCAAAGTGACCTTTCAGTGCCGCCTGAGCCTCACTCTCCGCTCCTAGACCCACAGGACTCATTTCTGAACAGCCACTCGCTCCACCTGAACTGGCTTTCACTGACGGGGAACTTGATTTACAGCAGCAAGCGGAGTTCTCTTCTCCTGCTTCTCCTCCACAGGCGCCTCTGCCACCTCAAGTCATGGCTCAAGGTCAACAACCTCAGTTCCCCCCCCTCCCCCCCCCCGTGGGCGGCACCTGAGTTCTCCTACCCTATGCTTTGGCCTCAGTGGTACCCATGACAACATTCTCCTACCAATCATCCTCCTTCTGTGCCTCAGTCTCCTGCTCCATCCACTTCTAGGGTGCCTGAGCCCCCTGCTGAGACTGGGAGCTATGCACCATATCCTGACTCACCGACCCCTAACTCTCCACTAGCTTCGGATGAAGCCCTCCTCCCTTCACCTCCACAGGCCATGGACGACTGCAAACAGTTTCAAGAACTTTTTAGGAGGGTGGCAGTCAGTCAAAATATCCCCTTAGAAGAGGTTCAGGAGATGCAACACACACTCCTCAGAATCCTTCAACCGTCTGCTCCCTCAAAAATTGCGCTCCCTATAAACGAAGCACTTATGGAGCCAGCTGACACTCTCTGGCAAACCCCAGCCTCCTTAGTACCAACTTGCAAGAAGGCTGAACGTAAATACTATGTCCCTGCAAGGGACGCAGACTTCCTATTTTCTCATCCACCACCGAACTCTCTTGTCATGGATGCAGTTGCACAGAGGACGAAACAGTCACAGTATCGACCCACCCCGCAAGACAAGGACCTTAGACACCTTAACGTCCTGGGCCGCAAGGTTTTTACGTCCTCTGTGCTACAATTCAGAAATGCAAACTATTCTGCTCTCCTCGCCAGTTATCATTTTGATAATTACAATAAACTTTTTGAATTTGCCTCCTACATTCCAGAGGATAAAAGAGCAGACTTCAAATCAATCCTCACTGAGGGCCAACTGATTTCCAGAACAGCCCTACAGGCATCTTTAGACACGGCGGACACAGCAGCCCATACCACTGCAACTGCTGTGGTTATGCGTAGATCCTCATGGCTCTCCGCATCTGGCATTCCTAAAGAACTCCAGACCAAAGTGGAGGATCTCCCCTTTGATAAGGGCAAACTTTTCTCCAAAAAAACTGATGAACTCCTCCATAGCATGGAAGATTCTAGAGCGACACTGTGCACCCTGGGCACTCACCCATCCCTTCTCAGGAGACAATGATACCAACCCTACCAAAGACCACGCACACATCAGTACTATCGTCCTCAACCCAGACCATATGACACAACTAGGAATCGTACTAAACCCCCCCCCCCCCTTCAAGCACAGACAAAATCAAAATCAAGCCACCACCTTCCGTCCACCAGGCAATAAACAACAGTTTTGAAATGGTGGTCGAGGGCCTGCATGACCACCCCTTGATTCCACCGCTTACTTGCCCATTTGGCCACCGCCTCCAGAATTTCCAACTTGCCTGGCAGCGGATTACACAGGACGGCTGGGTCCTCAAAATAGTTCAGGCCGGTTACTCCATCCCTTTTATATCCTACCCGCCTACACTTCCCCGTCCCTCTTCAGGGACCCTTCTCACGAGCAATTACTTCGCACAGAAGTGGCATATCTTCTGCAACTAGGCGTGGTGGAACTGTGCCGACGCAACATCAAGGAACAGGTTTCTACTTCCATTACTTTCTAACGCAGAAAAAGACCGGAGGATGGAGGCCTATACTAGACCTACACTGACTGAACAAATTCGTGAGGATACAAAGATTCAAGATGGTCACACTGGGCACAATAATACCTACAATGGATCAAGGGAACTGGTTCACAGCCCTTGACCTACAGGATGCTTACTTTCATATATCAGTTCATCCAGCTCACAGATGCTTCCTACGATTCACAATCGGTCACGACTATTTTCAATACAGAGTTCTTCCTCTCCACAGCACCAAGAGCTTTTTCCAAGACTCTAGCCGTAGTGGTGGCTCACCTCTGCAAACATGAGGTCACACTGTTCCCGTACCTGGACGATTGCCTCATCAAGGGCAACTCCTATGGCGAGCCCTTGATTCTACACATTTCGCCATTTCCCTCTTACGCAGCCTAGGCCTCCAAATAAACTTCCAAAAATCCACCCTGACACCTACCCAACAGAGAGAGTTCATCGGAGCTCATCTCGACTCAACCCAGAGGGCGGCCTGGCTCCCATACAACAGATTCCTCGCTATCACGCAGCTCATGCGCATGCTCTCTATTCGTCCCAGGACACAAGCAAGAATCTGCCTACAGCTCCTTGGCCACATGGCAGTTACCACCTTCATGGTTCAACACGGCAAGCTACATATGAGATGTCTCCAGGGCTGGCTCAACTCCAATTTCAAACCCAACAGACACACCTTAAGGATGCTGCTAACTTCTCCTTCCAATGTTATAGCTTCGCTACAGTGGTGGACAAGTCCAGAAAACCTCTGCACGAGGGTTTCCTTCCAGCAACGATCCCCAATGCTCATGCTCACCTCGGATGCTTCCCTAATCGGTTGGGGAGCACATCTAGGGGGACACGGCACAAGGCCGGTGGTCCGCATCAGAGACGCATCTACACGTAAATCTCTTAGAATTTAGAGCAGTGGGGAGAGCATACCTTCACTGTCTTCCCTCATAAAGAACAAATATCTGCGGCTCTTAACAGACAGATACCATGTATGTACTAGTAAACAGACAAGAGGGAGCCCGATCACATTCCCTTTGTATGGAAGCCATTCAACTATGGAATTAGTGCATACGACATCGAATACAAATCATCGCTACCAGGCTGCCACAACACTACCGCTGATGCACTCAGCGGGCGCTTCTCGACAGAACACGAATGGGAACTGCATCCCGCAATACTCCAACAGCTCTTCTCCCTCTGGAGCACCCCATCAATAGATCTCTTTGCTACAACCCAAAAACAGAAAAGCCCCCGGTTTTGCTCCAGAGCAGGATTCAGGACTGCATCCCTAGGAGATGCATTCCTCATCCCATGGAACAACTACTTCCTGTACGCCTTCCCACCAATCCCTCTGTTACACAGGATTCTTCGGAAGATCGCGGACGACAAGGCTCAGGTCATCCTTATTGCCCCGACTTGGCCAAGACAGACGTGGTATCCCTACCTACTCCACATGTCCTCCTGTTACCCACGGGCTCTCCCCACCAGGCCAGATCTCCTTTACTAGGACAACAGATGAGTTCTTCACCCTCAACTCCAAAAGCTCCACCTCACAGCCTGGTTCCTTCATGGTTCCAAACCCATGAACTAGCCTGTTCCGAGCAAGTCCAATGTGTCCTCCTGCACAGTAAGAGAGACTCCACTCGTAAAACCTACCTGCAGAAGTGGAAGCGTTTTTGCTTTCTGGTGCTCACCTAATCACTAAGCACCCAATAACGTGACCCTGCCTAACATTCTAAACTACCTCCTGAAACTAAAACAGGACGGACTTTCGCTCAGCTCCATCAAAGTGCACCTGGCGGCGCTTACCACCTTCCATGACCTATTAGATAGATACTCACTCTTTACCCACCCCACCATAAAATGCTTTCTCACGGGCCTGCAAAATCTCTACCCTGAAATTCACCCAACAGCGGCTGCATGGAATCTTAACCTCGTTCTTCATGCTCTCATGAAGCCTCTATTTGAGCCCTTGGCTACCTCCTCTCATCTCCATATGTCCATGAAAGTGGCTTTCTTAGTTGCCATAACATCGGCAAGGAGAGTTGGTGAAATGAGTGCCCTGATGGCCCATCCTCCCTACACTAAGTCACTTTGAGACCACATCCTAAATTTCTTCCTAAGGTGATATCAACCTTCCACCTCAGCCAACCTATATATTTACCTACTTTCTATCCCAAACCTCACAAGACTCCGCAAGAGGCAACCCTGCATACTCTCGATGTCAGGCGAGCAATCGCCTTTTATTTAGACAGGACTAAACTATTTCGCAAGTCTCCACAACTTTGTTTCCATTGCCGAAAGATCGAAAGGCATGGCTATCTCTAAACAACGCTATCCAAGTGGATCTCTGACTGTATCAGATCCTGTTACCATGCGAAAAATCTTCGACCACCCGAAGGCATTAGAACTCATTCCACTTGAGCCATGTCGACATCCGTTGCCTTCCTACAAAACGTTTCCGTTCTTGACATCTGCAAAGCGGCTACATGGTCATCTGAACACACGTTTGCAAAACACTATGCTCCCATGCAAGACATCGTGGCTGACACCATAGTAGGCCATACAGTACTATCTACAGTACTCACTGCCGCATTTCCAAAGTCCCACCAATCATAGTGGGTACTGCTATACAATCACCTAGAGTAGAGCACCCACAGGGACAGCACTCAAAGAAGAGGAGAAAGTTACTCACCTTGCAGTAGCTGAGGTTCTTCGAGATGTGTGTCCCTGTGGGTGCTCCACTCCTCACCCTCCTCCCCTCTACTTTGGAGTACTAGTAGGATTCTCCATGGTAGAGAAGGAACTGAGAAGGTTGTAGGGCACACGCACTCGGTATCTCCCGCCTCGTTGGAATCTTCCTGAGTGCGTGCGCCCCAACCAGACACTGCTGCCGAAAATCTCTTATCAACAGCGCTGGGACGCACTGTCACCTAGAGTGGAGCACCCACAGGGACACACATCTCGAAGAACCTCAGTTGCTGCAAGGTGAGTAACTTTTTCTCTTCTTTCTAAGATGCAACCAGCCCAGAAAAGACAACATGCGCGCGCTCTCTCTCTCTCTCACAGTAATTGGGCTCAAAACTATCCAAGCAATAACTTTAATTAAATACAACCTATTTCTTCAAATATAGACACAAATAAATTTAGAGAGATTTAACGAATGGAAAAGGTGGTGCGTTCACAACAAGCTGCTTTTTGAATTACAAGGACACAAATAATTGTTAAACATAAGTTAATACTTTCAAATCAGTGTAGTTTTTAAATGATCTGATCTGTAACTAAAGTTGTTTGAACTTTCTTCAAACCTTACAGAAATAGTCGTCTTTTCCTTGAGTAAATTTGGCAATTTTCCATGCCAAAATCATAGGGAAACAAAATTAGAGCTTTATAATGAAACTGGTTGGAATCATAGGACCAGATTTTGCTACTTTTACATTGAGTACCTTATTTGAAAGTGGTATTATACTTATAAGAAGCACACGAGATCTTTTTCAGGGGAAAAGTTAACACAATGCGTTTATTGAAGTTACAACAATTAGCATATGCATTCAGTCTCACACACAGATACACACTGTCCTGCCAGTCGATAGTATAGTTACCAGTCCGGAGCAACCTAGTGGCCAGCTAGATTGATCACGGGCAGGGAGGAGCCAGTTACTGTCAGTCATGACATGATGCTCTGGGGAAGTCTTGGGAGGACAAACCCAAAATTTAATGGCAAAGCATTCTGTTTATATAGTGATCTTCCTTCATTGGGACCAATGAGTTTTGCACCGTCATGTTGTAATCAATTGCCGTTTGATAAGTGCTTGTTTTCTTAAATTATTCTTCTTCATTTTATTTCTTCATTAGTCTCTTGGGGAATTACCCCATGCTGGTTTTGATCACCGCTATCTTGTCCTGATAGATAGGTGCTTGCCTCATCTTTTAGAGTCATCAATCTGCCCTCCTTTGACATCTCAATAAGGGCATGTTACAATCTTCTGGCGCCTTTGTCTGTCCTCCTTAGAACATCTGCTTTGGTGATAGCCTTCACGCTTGTCTTCTAACGCACATGTTCGTCATTCACACACAAAACAGGATTGATTTACAGAGAACATTTGAATAGGAACATCAAATAGCAATGCAGGAGAAAATAATCATTGCATTCTTTTACTTATTTCAAAATACTAATTTTAAACCTACAACAAAGCGGTGACACTAAAGGTCTTTTACTGCCTTGAAATCAGCTTCAGACACAAGATTCTGGCAGATGTATCTTTACCAAGGCACGCGAGGCCATTCCTTTCTGCTTTCAGAAAGGGTGGCTGGCAGAGTATGGTCAAATAATATCACACATCAATAAATTTAATACATGCTGCATTATTCTTTATCCTTCATTCTAAATTATACAAAATACAACTATAAAATCCTAGTACTACAGTATAATCTAGTTGCTGGGGCACTGAAATGGGAATCAGGCAACCTGGGTTCTATTTCCATCTCTACCATTGACTTCGGGCAAGTCATTACACATCTGTCTCTCTGACCTCCCTTGTTTGTTTCCAAGGTGCAGAGATTCTAGACTCTTACTATGTGTTTATACAGTTCCTATTGTGTTGGGGCCCTGATTTCAGTTGAGTTCTCTAGGCACTAATGTGTAATCCAAATTAGGGCTGTCAAGCGATTAATTGTTCTGTTAAAAAATAATAGAACACCATTTATTTAAATATTTTTGGATGTTTTCTACATTTTCAAATATACTGATTTTCAATTAAAACACAATATAAAGTGTACAGTGTTCACTTTATATTTAATTTTGATTACAAATATTTGCACTGTAAAAAAAAAGCATTTTTCAATTCACCCAATACAAGTACTGTAGTGCAATCTCTTTATCGTAAAAGTTGAACTTACAAATGTAGAACTATGTAAAAAAAAAAAAAAAAAAAACAACCAAAAACCTGCATTCAAAACTAAAACAATGTAGAACTTCAAAGCCTACAAATCCACTCAGTCCTATTTTCTGTTCAGCCAATTGCTTAGACAAACAAGTTTGTTTGCATTTACAGGAGATAATGCTGCCGCCTTCTTATTTACAATGTCACCAGAAAGTGAGAACAGGTGTTCGCACGGCACTATTGTAGCCAGCATCGCAAGATATTTATGTTCCAGATGCGCTAAAGATTCATATGTCCCTTCATGTTTCAACTACCATTACAGAAGACACACATCCATACTGATGACTTGTTCTTCTCGATAACAATCCAAAGCAGTGCAGACCAACGCATGTTCATTTTCATCATCCGAGTCAGATGCCACCAGCAGAAAGCTGATTTTTCTTTTTTTGGTAGTTTGGGTTCTGTAGTTTCTGCGTGTGAGTATTGCTCTTTTAAGACTTCTGAAAGCATGCTCCACACCTCATCCCTCTCAAATATTGGAAGGCACTTCAGATTCTTAAACCTTGCTTTGAGTGCTATAGCTATCTTTCACATTAGTACCTTCTTTACATTGTCAAATCTGCTGTAAGAGTGTTCTTAAAATGAACGTGTGCTGAATCATCATCCAGGACTATTATAACATGAAATATATAGCAGAATGTGGGTAAAGTAGAGCCAGAGATATACAATTCTACCCCAAGGAGTTCAGTCACAAATTTAATTAAAGCATTTTTTTTTTTTTTTTTTTTTTTTTTTTTTTTTTTTTTTTTTTTTTAACAAGCATCATCAGCATGGAAACATGACCTCTGGAATGCTGGCTGAAGCATGAAGGGGCATATGAATCTTTAGCGCATCTGGCACGTAAATTTGTTGCAATGTCGGCTACAAAAGTCCCATGCGAACTGCTGTTCTCACTTTCTGTTGACACTGTAAATAAGAAGAAGGTGGCATTATCTCCTGTAAATGTAAACAAACTTGTTCGTCTTAATGATTGGCTGGATGAGAAGTAGGACTGAGTGGACTTGTCATTTTGCATTGCTTTATTTTTGAGTGCCGTTATGTAACAAAAAATAACTACATTTGTAAGTTGCACTTTCACGATAAAGATTTCATTACAGTACTTGTATGAGGTGAATGGAAAAATACGGTTTCTTTTTATAATGCAGATATTTGTAATACAAAGTGTACAGTGCTCACTTTACATTTTTTATTCTGTATTTAAATCAATGCATTTGAAAATTTAGAAAAATACCCAAAAATATTTAATAAATTTCAATTAGTAGTCTATTGTTTAACAGTGTGATTACAAATATGTTTAATCATTAATTTTTTTGAGCTAATCACATGAGTTAACTGCGATTAATCGACAGCCCTAATACATATTAAAGCTATCCCACAAGTAGTCCCACTGAAGTCTTTCGGATTGCATCTGAAGTAAAATATCACTCAGTGTGAGGAATAGTGGCAGAATCTGGCCATTAATACGGAAAGACTGACTCCCCATGTATACAGATATTTTAAAACATTCTTGCAATCTGGGATTTAGGTTAGTCTGCTCTTCTGGAGTTGAAGACAGGTTTTTTTTTTGCTGCAGTATTTATAACTCTAAGCAGATGCTTGAAGGCAGCTGTAATTATTTATCTGTAAAAATAAAATGATTTTTCTTCCCCACACTTAGTTAATTCCTAGTACAATGAAACTTCCAGAACGACAGCCTGAGTTTTTCTTTTACTATTCGTTACTGGGAAATGATGTAACAAATGAACCCTTCACTGATTTAATCAATCCAAACTTTGAGCCAGAGAGAGCATCAGTTCGAATACGCAGTACTGTTGAAGTCCTTCAAGTTTATTTTTCTGCACAGCCAAAAATACAGGTAAATTGTGTCTTCACACTTATGGTAACCTACATTAAGTAAAATTCAATTCAGATCTAAACTTGCCAGTCTAGAACTTTAATGCAGTAGACTTCAAAATCAATAATAATATATTGTTGGCTAATCTTTTGTCTTGTCATCTTTTGAGCTTATTGGGTAATATTTATAAACCCGTCTTAGAGCTTGATTCTGCTCCTGTTAAAGTCAATAGAAAAATTCCCAAATGGGAGTAGGAGCAGGCCCTAAGTTAGACAGTTGATGAGCAAGTCATATGGCAAACATAACACATTTTTGTCCTTTTTTATTAGTCTGTTGTTTAAATGTGAAGCGTAGAGCTGAATTTATAGGGTCTTTTTTTCCTGTTGTACCTTTTCTCTACTGAACTGTACAGTTCTAGACTTCCCCTAGTAGTTCATTAAGTCTTTATTATTTGGATGATGTTTGAAATATGTGGATGCATACAAATACATAACTTTTTCCCTTTGCATATGGCTATGTCTACACTGTGCAGCTTTTAGCAACACAGCTGTGCTGCTTCATCGTGCCTCTAAAAGGGGCACACTGTAGCTGCTGTTTGTTTGGTTCTCCTGCTGACAAAAAACTTCCACCTCCAATGAGCAGCATTAGTGTTGTCAGCAGGAGCACACTCCTGCTGACAAAGCGCTATTCACACTGGCACTTGCCATCGGCAAACCTTTTGTCTTTAGGGGTGTGTGTGTGTGTGTGTGTGTGTGTTTTTAAACACCTCTGAAGGACACAATTTTGTCTTTCACTTGCTACTGTAGACATAGCCTACCTCACTGTGGTGTAGATAATTGTGTATCTTGTCTATATACTACAGTGCCTGCTCTGAGAGAATCCTTACCCAGATTGATACAGAGATTTTAGGGTCTATTTACAGCACTCCAGCCTCTTTATTCAGTGTAAAGAGACTGGCGGGGACTGGATCTCATTCCATCTTTTTTTCATTTCTTTTTAGAAAGAGGTTCAGTTTCAGATATTGGCAGTGGGAGATGTAAATACATATCTCAAAGTTATTTTCTGAGCACTTCTTTTTACAATAGATCCATCTTTGCTGTGGGGACCAGTCTCTTGGAAGCACTGAAATACCACTAACTGGCTTGCTGAAGAAAGGAAATGTGGAGATTGATCAGCAACCTGTGGCAGTTGAAGGGGCATTCAACCTTGTTCCACCAAATAGAGCCAAGCAAAAGTTGCCACCATTGGCCTTAGATATGGCTCCTACTGTTGGGGTATCAGTAACCCTACAAAAGGAAGGCATAAATACCCAGGTACAATCCAGTCATTTGGCTTGTGGTTCAGCTGCTGTTCTAAAAGATAAAAAATAAGTTTGATTTTGTTAAATCAGATTTTACACTTTAAATCATGAAAAGAAAAGCCTTACCCATGCCATAAGAGTAATCTCAAATTCTGTAAATATAGTAAAGAGTTTTTCACTGCTAACTATGATTAATAAGAAAATTGCATTATTTTGTTCAGTCTTTGCTCCACTTAGACCTTCAAACTGAGCCAGAACACTCGCAGAAAAGAGTTTTGTCTCCCACATGGGATAAAACAAAGAGCCCAGAGCAAAGATCTCACAGTGCTCCTTCTGCCCCACTTCAGAATGGCCATTCTCCTCCCACAAAAGATGAAGCAACAGAGAGCGAAGTAGAAAGTCTTCAATATGACAGGGGCACAAAACTAAACAAAAAAGGTAGGTGATTTATGCCTATCAATATTCATAATTATAAACCAATTATTCTTAAATGTTTTCATAGCACAACCCACAGATTACCTCCTGGACTCATCCTCTCCCATTTGTGATCATATCCTTGTGGCAAATAAGAATCACTTATGTAGAAAAACATATTAGAGTAGTTAATGTATTCTAGCTGCCTTTTTAATGTGTGTTGGCAGCTGAAAATAAGTAGAAGAGCCAGCCCCATGTAACCATTGCACTGTAGAACACCAGTGGTCCATGGACAGCAGTTTGACCAGCAGTGCCTCAAATATCTAAAGACCTCTCTCTGAATTTGGGAATTGGTGGGTTAGCGATTTTAGATAAAAATCTTAAAGATACTTTTAGGTGAAAAGGTCTGACGTGAAAAAATACATTAAATGGGGAAGGAGAGGAGGAGCGTAGGATATTTAACCCTGAAGTTAAACTTCTTTAAGGAAGTGGAAAACAGCTCCTCAACAATGGTCTATGCGAATCTAATTTTTGTAAGACTAGCTGCCTATTTTAATGATTGTAGTGCATCAACTTCATGAAACCTAGGAGTGATACATCCTTGAGAGAAAAGGAAAACTATTTACAGATTAACATTAAATATTTAAATGTACAGTAGAACTTCACTAATTTTCTGTTTGCTAATCCACAAATGTTTTGGTTTTTTTTTTTGTTTTTTTTTTTAAAACCCAGATCTTTCCCATTTCTCATCAGAGATTTAACAGAAGAGGGATTAGATTTAATTAATTTTTACTAAATATTGACCGTCATGGAAGCCCCAGTCTTGGTTCCTTGGCTAAGGTTGAGTTGAATTTTCCCATTTTCTACTGTGTGTGGAGGGAGTGGGAAGAAGGGGAAAAAAAACCCTGTTGTCTTTTTAAAACCAGCTTTCTTGTAATTAGTAGCTACAGTCAGTATTGTACACTAATCGTAACTGTGGTTACTGATGTGTACTTATCCTTAACTCTGGTTTTACATAGATTTTTATCAGGGAATCAACCAGAATGCAATGAGTTATTTTACTAAATAAAATAACCTAAACTACTTCTGACAAAAGAGATGGGGAAAAGAAGTACAATTTTAATATGTACTATTCTTGATTTTTGTTTTCTCACTCATTAACTCACATCACTTTTCCCCAGTGCCTGGTGCAAAATAGTAAGACCTTATTGTACATAACAATATGAACAGTTTGCTTTTATACATATACTAAAGCTGGCTGGAATTCTTTGGGATTTGAAACTTGAACCAAAATGGAAACAAAATGTTCATGACCTTTTTTTGACCAGCTCAGTGAGTAAATACTTTCCCAGTTGTAGGCCACTCGGTGTCTTAGAACACATCTGTGACTGTAAATGCACATTAATTTGTCTATAGGTTACCTGGACAATACCAAGTATCACAGCCATAAAGCATTTTTGATCTTGCCCAAACATTCAGTAGTAGCATAAAAACATAGACAAAGGAGACCCAAGAAAGGTGTAGGTGGGTTTTTTGGGTGAGGTGGTCAAAGGGGGATATTTTTATTTAATAAAATAAAGATCAAAGAACTAAGCCCAGAAGAGACATTGACACTATCTGTTGAACATTATTCAAGACTTTTCAAAGAGGCGTATTAGTCTAGCAGTATGATTGGCTAAACATCCCAAGATAGTGGTATCAACAAGAACTCAGTTTATTTGCTAAATGAACTTTTTGTTACTCAGCTTTTTGGGAATGGTCCTATACTATACTACAGGGGTATACGCTGGGTCTCAATCCTGCTCCCTTTATTCAGGCAATAGCCGTTTAATCATTAATAGAGTTTCTCTAAGCAAAGTCAGCAGGATTGGGCTTTTAATCTGAAACGTGACAGGGATAAAAATCAAGAGCACAGGAGTTAATTTATAGATTATGAGGGAAATGCAGAGTTGTATTTGCTGTTGGTGTTTTTTTTTGTTTGTCCTTTAATAGACATTTTTGCAAGTGCGCAAGTAGTTATTCCTAAGTCATTTCACAATTATCTTTCAGAGCTGGTGGTTGAATCTTGCAAAGAAGTTAACAACCAAGAGTCTGAAGAGCTAGCAGTTTTCAAATCTCAGAGCAGAGCAAAGTCGCCTTTACAGTCAGAGCTGCAAAATTCATGTAATGCTCACTAATATTTAGTCATAGAAACTCTAATCAGTGCAACTCTGTTTAAAAACAGAAATTAAAAGTATTTGTTTCCATAGACCCCTGAAAATTTGTCAACCTTATTGCTTAGGTTCATTTTTTCAAAATTGTAAGTTGCTACAGATTTGTAATGCTTGTGATGAACTCTGATTCCTGTCCAGTCATTTTGGCTACATAATGCAATTAATGAATATTTTCAATAAAGGGTAAAATACTACATTTTAAACTGCCCTCAAACTGTTTTCCACGGATCCCTCCATATATTGAATAGCATCCTTTGAAAGCCATCATATTTAGGTTTTTCCTGTACCTTTCTTATATTGCTACTGTTAATGCTACAAAACACCAGCCAGCAGAAGATAGATGAGTTTCTATTTATTTTACCTCTTTATTAGTATGAGACCTATCTTCAAAAATATGACAAATTGCACCAGGTTTGAAAGACCAAAAGCAGAAGAACCAGTGTTTAAGGATATGCTGTAGTAACTAATTTAAAATGAGTTTCAATTATAAAAGATAATCCTGTCCCTATCTTAGATCGTAAAATAGATTGAGGAGTGAATAAACATATCTTTTGAGATTTGAAGAAGCTATGCCGTGGTAGCCTCATTCATCAAACCCACCACTTGACCTGCTGTCAGCTCCCTGGAGGAGCATTTGGGAAGGTAGGGTGTAGATGGTAGGGCACCGGACTGGAACTTAGGAGGCCGTAGCTGGCCACCTGATTGTGTGTCTTACCCAAGATCAATCTTTCTGTGCCTTAGTTTCTCCACCTGTAAAATGGAGATAAAACTTCTTTTGAAGTGCTTTGAGATCTGAGGATGAAAAGCTCTAAATAAGAGAGAGGCATTATTACTTAATCTAAGCACTTTGATTCCATACCCAGGACAAGCCTGGGAGTTTGCTTCTTTCCAAGCAAAGGCTCTATCCAGACTATTTGTCTGATACTTCATTCCTTCAAGGAAAGCTTTTAGAATCTGTGTCCAACCATTTTCATTGGTAATTTGCATGTGGCTAACATGGTGTTTTATTGCACATACTTACTAAACTCTTAATGGGTGTTTTTTACAAGGTTTGATGCTCCCTAAAATCTCAGCGTCAGGTTCTAAAATTAGTGCTGAAAGACCCTCTGTTGACCAATTTTATCAAATTGAATATACTTACCTGTGCTATATAAGTAATGTATCCATTTAAAGTGGATGATCAAGTAGCTTCCCCTTCGATATTCCTTCTCATACACACTGTAAAGCTGTGATCATATGGGATTTTATCTTTCCAAATGGTTTCCTCTACTTGAAAAGTGGTAACTTAAAAATTGAAATGTCATTTCTTGCTTCTAATGTAACAAAGATTGTAGTGTGTTTCAGAGTGGCAACTTGTCTATTTTCATTTGAAGTGCCAGACATGTCCTGTCATATATAAATAATAATATTATTTTGGATAAAATGGAGGATAAAACTATGTGTAAAACGCCTTGTATTTATATTTTTCAGCCTTGAATGCTCTGGCACCTGTTTCCCAGTCCCACCCTGGTGCTGCGTCCGGTGCTGAGTCTACTTCGGGGCAAAAAATTGCAGTTCCAGCAGCATCGCATCATTTTTGCTTTTCAATAGATTTACGGAGTATTCACAATCTTGAGGTTGGGTTTCCAGTCAATTGCATTTTAAGGTATGATATACTTCAGCTGATACCCTTTTTTACAGTAAGGTCATTGGGTTTTGTTTTGTTTTCTGTCCCCCTCCCGCCCCCATTTAAAAAAAGAAAAAAGAAAATTACACACGGTTTAGAATATTGGTAGCACAGGCAACCTGATGCCTTCTCAAGTAGCTACCTTTCAGTAGTGGGCAAAACACTTGGAAATGTTAGGTATGCTCATCACAAATGAAAGTTGAGAGAGTTCGAGTAGTGTGTAAAACATAGTACAGATGCCCCCCCCGGGTTATGCAAATCCACACTTATGGAAAAAGTTCCATAAGCTAGAAATAGGACTGTGTGTGTGTTTGTTGCGTAATGGTCAGGTATACGTTTCCGACTTATGCAAAATTTGAGTTACACACGGCGTTCCAGAACGGAACACTTGCATAAGTTGGGGAGCGTTTGTACTTATTTATATTGGATTTTCCTATTGTGCCTATCACTTGAAAATTTCAGACCATGTGATAGACTGTCACTCAGCCCTAAGAAAAGACAGGATGATTGTTTCTGTTTCTTAGGCACAATTCATTTTTAGGCTCAAGTGGGATCTTCTGGATTGTAAGGGAACACACCTTCCCACCTAACTGCTAAGTGGAAGAACAAGTAGACAAAATGCACTCCAGTACAACAGAGCTCAGAGTCAAATTGTCATCATGCATCACATGAGCATTTTGTTTTAGTAGTTAAGACAAAGAATATTTTTTTCCTATTTAGTATATTCCAAAATAATTGTGCTGATGCCAGAGATGATTTTTCTTCAAAGACCTAAAAAGCAGACAAATATTCTACCTAATAAGTTGATATGCATCTTCAGTTACATTTTCAGTGAAGGTCTAAACTAACTTTTTAAACAGCAGTATTTACATACACAACCAGAGAAAGTTGGACTTTTAGCAGCAGCAGGAACTTAATCTGCTTTTTCAAATACAGATCTGAAATGGAGTAGAAACCTAAATTTCTTGTTGGTTTGTGGGGTTTTGTTTGTTTCTTTGTTAAAGGCTTATTGTTTTCAGGATTTAAATGTAATTGTTTGTAGCTAATATCCAATTTTAAATGCTTGTTGATCTCTGCAACCTGATTCCGATATGAAGATTCCTTTCCCCCACACCCTTACAGAAATTAGATGTGTGCTACAGAAGGCTAATACGTTAAATATAAATTTCATAGTCCTGAAGATTAACAATAGCTATAAAGAGTGTTTTGTGTTCAGGTGATGATGAACTTAGACTCTGATTCTGCATTGTTAATGTAATTGGGAGCTGTTGAACATCAAGGGCCAAATTCTGATGTTGGATATGCTTGTAAAACTGACATTGCACATGCATATTCCAAAAGTAGAATTTGGTCCTAAGCTACTAGTTTCATCAACTGATGACGATTTTCCTTGACTTTCTTGCATACAAGAATATGACTTGAGTTAAATTTGCATTTTCTTTTTTCTCATTAGGTACTCATATCCATTTTTTGGTAGTGCGGCACCTATTATGACAAACCCTCCTATAGAAGTGAGAAAAAACATGGAAGTTTTTCTACCTCAGTCCTATTGTGCATTTGATTTTGCAACTATGTCTCATCAGCTACAAGACACCTTCTTCAGGTAGCACTTGTATTTTTATCTTATTACATGAAGCATTATTTAACTGTTTTTTAATGTATAATAATTTGTAAATCCTACACTTTTTAAAATTTACTGTCTTAGAATAATTTAAATTGTGTAAAAGAGAAATCCAGCAGTTGGTACTGGATACTTAAGATATTTTTCTTGCCCTTTGAGACTGTCTAGTCTAGCATGTAAAGGTGAGATTGTGCAAATCTTACTCATATTTGTGAACATTTACTTAAACAGGAAATGTGGTGATATCAATTGGAGCATCTGTTTGGGTAAATTGTTATCAAAGTAAGGGTTACATGATGTAGTCTGAAAAAAACAGTTCTGCTTTCACAGAATCATAGTAAATTTTCTAGAGGTATGTCTACACTACCCACTGGATCGGTGGGCAGTGATCGACCCAATGGGGGCCAATTTATCGCGTCTAGGTTAAACACGATAAATCGACTCCCCAAGCACTCTCCCGTTGATTCCTATACTCCTCCACCGTGAGAGGCGCAGGTGGAATGGATGGGGGAGCAGCAGCAGTCAACTCAGTGCAGTGAAGACACCACGGTAAGTCGATCTAAGTATGTCGATTTCAGCTACGTTATTCATGTAGCTGAAGTTGTGTAACTTAGATCGATTTTCAGGCCCTCCACCGCCCCCCGGTGTAGACCAGGCCTGGGTGTGTAACCTACTCTAGCTGACTTGGAGTCTGGCAATCAAACCAACCATAACTTGTGAAACATAGTTGCTATAAAGGAATAGAAAAATGAAATTGTAGTGGAATGTTTCCCCACTGCATTGCTCCCTTTTTGTAGGCATGTGAGTAGGGTGGAGAATATCTTTCACACACACTCCCACCCTAAAGCCTAAAACAAAGTGGTATTTTGGAAAGAAGGATAGAGGAGAGAGGTTTTGTAGATGCAGTAAATAAGTCATAGATTAACATTTTCAGAAATGGAAAAGGCCTGTAAGATCATCCAGCCCATCACTATGTCAGTGCAGGATTGTTCTCTGTATACAAAGTGGAACAGGGTAGTGATCTAGCCAAAGTGACGGAATGCACGAGAAGATGCAGAATTGTGAGTCAGTCTTTCTCCTGTGGGAATGAAAGGTATCAAGGGTATGTTTATGCTGTGGTAAGAATGAGCTAGTTTGGTTTGGGAAGTTATTTCTGTAAGTTATTTCTTGCTTTTCCATGTAGGTGAATATCATCTTTTGTCTGGCCTACTGATACTACTAAAATATTCTTCTGTATTTCAGGTTACCACTGCTGGTTGAATTGTGGCACAAAGATAAAATGACTAAAGACATACTTCTGGGAGTTGCCAGGCTGCAGCTTTCAAATGTTTTGGGCTTGGAAAAAACCCGATTCTTGGGTACTAATGGTGAACAGTGTTGGCGTCAGACCTGTAGTGAAACAGTTGGTGTTATGGCAGCACAAGGGTAAAACATTTTTATTTTTTTTAAATCTATATAATATGTGTACACACACACACACACACACACACTTCTACTTCGATATAACGCTGTCCTCAGGAGACAAAAAATCTCACTGCGTTATAGGTGAGACCGCATTATATCAAACTTGCTTTGACACCTCCCACCCCCTGCCCCATTCCTTGTTCCCTGACCATTCCCTCCAGAGACCCCCACCCCTAATCACCCCCAGGACCTCACCCCTTACTGAACCTCCTCTGTCCCCTGTGTGCTGTGACGCCTATTCCCCCTGCCCCCGACAGGCACTCACTGGCAGCAGTGGGAAGTGGAGCAGCCCAGCACCAGTCTGTGGCACTCCGCTTCCCGCCGTCGGTGAGTGCGGGGAGGTTGGGGAAAGGATGCCCCCCAGCACTCACCTGCGGCGGGGAGGGGAGCGTCACGGGGGGGTCTGGGCTGCTCTGCTTCTGGTGCTGCTGGTGAGTGCGAGGGGGATCCCTTCCCCCAAGTCCCCTCCCCCGCACTACACAGCTGGGAATGGGGAGAGGGAAGCTGAGCGGGCTGCTCCTGGCCCTCTGCTAATCCCCTGGGCCATTCTGGGACTGCAGGCCCCCCAAAAGTGCCCTCCTACAGCTCCTGCCCCCCAGACCCTGGGGGTGGGGAGCCCCTGACTGTCCCCAAGACCCTCTGCCCCTCATCAAACCCCTCAGCCCCGGCCTGGCCCAGCACCCTTAGCACGCTGTTCAGAGCAGTGTTCAGAGCAGTGTTCAGAGCAGTGTATCAGAACTTTTACCGTGTTGTATGCGAACCCGCCTTATATTGGGTCGCGTTATATCGGGTTAGAGGTGTAGTTTGCATATTAGCATGTCTTACCTTGTAATTTTATTTGTTTAATGTTTTCTCCTGATAAAAGAATCCCTTCCTCCCTCTATTTGACCCTTATCCTACTTTGAAAATCTTTCACTCTTAATTTCCATTTGAAGCATTAGGTCAGATGCTTGACAGGGATAGAACTTTACATTCATAGAATTTTATGAATAGCTGTAATACATACGGTTGTGGTATTTGGGGTTGATTTTTTTTTCCATGTTTTAACAACTTTACAGAATTTCTGTGTAGAAAAATGTACCTATAATAACTTTGAATTTATGTTCAAAGTGCTGTAGAAACTTAAATTATTTCTGAAATTTCTGATTAAAATATGAAAATAGGTAAGAAATATTGTTTGACAGCTCAACGAAATATTCAGTTGAGCTGCTCTTTGAAGGGATACTGTATACTTGTAGTTCCAATTTGGCCCCAAATTTGTTTTTGTAAAAGCAAGATTTCACAAAACTGATTGGAAAGCCAATATAAATATTTCTTGTAATTTGCATATAAATAAACATTCCCTTCTGGAGCTGTACAAATGATAGTACTGGAGTATGAGAAACTGAAATTTATATTGACGGACTTTCATTTTCCAAGTTAAGAAATGCAAAGATAATCAGAATAAATAGTGAAAAGTAAATTTAGATTTTTTAAAAAATCTTATTTTAATAATCTGAAGTGCTGTTAGTAACGTAAGGAACTTTTTATTTTTCAAAATATTTTAGGACAGTGTCCCTGTTAATAACTGTAGACTATAAATATATTGAGAATCATGGACAATTTTTCAGTATTGCATTAAGTCAAATTTTTCTTTTGGCTGGGAAGCAGGCAGTTGGACAACAGTAACTTCAGGGACCATTAAGAGAGTGACAGAGCTGAAAATTCCCACTAATTTGTTTGGACAAGTTATGTTGTTGTGGCTTCTACCTCCTGGAAATAACGTAGCCTATAACCAGGTTTAGTTTTTTTCAGATCCAGCTGTAAACACGACTGCACCCTCATTCCTCCTTCCATGCAAGTTATTAGGTCTGGGTCTGTTCTTAGCTGACAAAACATAGGCTGTAATTGTTGTTGGCTTTTTTCTCCTTCCATACTTGTTGGTTGGTTGGTTTGTTAAATTACGATAAATATATCTTTTATTGCTCTCTTCATTTTGGAACATATTATTCTTTTAAAACTTTCCAGCTTGAGGCTGCCCAAAATGAATATCACTTCCTAAGTATGAAACTTCAGAATTAGTATTATCAAAGCTTACAAACCTTTATATGTTTTGTAATCTTGGGTGACTACAGAGAAGGAGTAGTAAATTAAAACCCATTCATTAAGGCCTTCATTCAGGAAAACACTTAAGCCTACGCTTAACTTCAAATATGTGCTTAAATCCCATTGACTGCAATGCAAGTTAGCTATATGCTTGAGTGCTTTGCTGAATCAGAGTGCAAGAGGTTTCATTTAGGTGTCCTGAATCAGTATTGTGATTATAAGAAACTGAGCAGGAGTTTGTTGGACAATGTCCTTCAGAGGACTTTCTAATAGTATAATAGCTTGTTAATAGAAATTCTTAGATTTAGGGGCCTCAACCTTTACACATTACAAAAGTCCTGGTGAAATCAATGGGACTACACATGAAATGAAATCCTGCCCCATTGCAACCAATGGGAGTTTTTCCATTAACTTCAATAAGACAAAGATTTCACCCCTGGCTTGTAAATGTAACCATATGTGTAGCTCTTTGCAGGATCACGGTCTAAATTATGACTTTCTTTATAGAATCAAATGGACTTTTCCCTAAGAGGTGAAAATCTCTGTTCAGAATGGAACACATGGCAGTATTGCACAAAACTTAATTACCAATAGATGGCACTTTCAAAAATGTTATTAGCATGTGTTTTTATTGTGGCAGTGACTTTTAGTTTCATTCTCGTTTGACATAACATTTAGTACTATAGTGAATACTTTAATTTGATGGTGTTCAAAGAGACAATTTACCTTAACGTCTCATCTGTTTATGTAAACTGCATACATTTAATATAACCTAGAAAAATATAAATATTTTGGATATTATTTTCAGAAAATCAGAAGTTTAGACAAGTCTGAGAAATTAATATAATCTTGCATACTCCACTCTCAAATTTAGTTAACTTCTTCCCTTGGAAAATAGAATATAACATAGATGTAGTTTGACTTTTATATTTGGGGGCGGGGGAGGAGACAGCTCAAGTCAGGTGAATGGGGCTACGCATGGGGGGCAAGGGGGAATTCTGTGCCTGTCCAAGGCTTGCAATTTGCTGCGTGGGAGGGAGGGAAGGGAAAGGGGCAACATGCCCCCTGCTCTCCTCATACTATGCCTATGGAATATAGCTTTTTAAACCTTTTAAAAACACTTCAGTATATCTTTTTAAACAATGCTGCATAAAGAAGTGTGTGGACCAGAACTTTCTATACCAAAACAGCCGTCGATATTGGAATGATTGTTGCCTTCATCTCTATGGCTTTTATATGCATACTTTTCTTATTTAAACATCCTCTTCTCATGCAATATAAACACACTGATTCCACTGCCTTCCACACCCAGAGAGATGGGACAGGCAAAATTTTCTCTTGGCTAGTGGGCATCATTTACTCTCTGTGTACTCACAAATTGTAAAAGATGTCTCCTTTTTTATATCTAGAATAGTAAATCTCTTATTGAAGACACTTTGCATATCAGTTTCAGTACAATAGCATTGTCATGAGACTCCCTAGGTGAGGTTCAGATTTTCTTTATAGGATGTGGGGAGAAATAATTCCCCATTCTAAAGTGAGCATTAGGAACCCACAAACTTTTCACTTGTGAACACATTTTGTATAAAACGTATTTGAGACTGGGGCTTTGGAAGGAATAGTTCAGACTATCTCACTAGCTGCTCTGTGATGAAACAAGAGGAGAGTTAGTGAGAAAATGGTTAAATTAAAATGTCAAGAGTTTGAAGTGGAAAAGGTTAACAAATTCAATGGGCAGGTGTATTGATTATAAGAATAGTATTCAGGTATGTTGCTAAGTACTACATCAGTTAGGTCATTTTTTCTGTAATTGATTTTTAAAAAGTTAAGCATACAATTGAATATAGGGTTCATGAAGTAAATTCAGTTGGAAAATATTTTAATCAAGTGTATTTTTCAGATGGGAGATTGAAGATTGTAGCCCAACTGAAGCATTGATTCTTTTTTGTAGTGTTATGTGTAATAAAAGAAAAAAAAATAAAGAAAAAAAATAAAACCCTAAGGAGCAACAGTCTTAACTGTTCTTGAAACAGTACTGTAAGTTTTGTAAATTAATAGTGTTTTAGAACTCACATGCAGCATGCTATGCTTTGGAAGAGATTCAAACAGACTACACTGTAAACTTATTCAACCTTTTTAGCCTTGCTGTTCTACGCTACCTTGCCGTAAATGAACTACAGTATGTTTTATGGAAACTTCCAACAAAAATAAAGCATAATCATTCTTATGTAATTTTTAGGGCAAACAATAGGATAGCAGAACTTTCTTACACTGTGACTCTGGAAGATTATGGGCTTGTGAAAATGCATGAAGTTCTGGTATCAGATTCTTCTCAGGTAAATTGTACAGTACATTAACCTAATCCTTTTTCTTTAAAGTTTCAATTAAAGTTAATGAAACAAGTAAAATTGCATTATTTTCATAATCAGTGTTCAGGTGCTGGGCAGCAGCAGGTCCCTCCACCTCAGCCTCATCATGTCCCAGAAACTGAGCCAGAGCCACGAGAAACTCTTGAATACAAAGCAGCTCTTGAGTTAGAAATGTGGAAGGAAATGCAAGAGGACATCTTTGAGAACCAGGTTCCTTTACCTATATTTTTATAACAAAATTTAGACTGCATCTCTGCTTTAGTGACATTTAACAAAATGGGGAAAAATCATTAGACATACACTTTTTTTTTTTTTTTTTTTTAAATTTTAATTTACTTGTTGTTCAAAAAAACTCAAACAATTCAGCTGGCTGTTACAGGATCATATGAACGAGCTTTTCTTACTGGTCAGTAGGAGGTTACTTCTTGATCACCTAACAGTAGACTGAAGCAGGTTTATATGACCCTGTGAGCTAAAACAACATTTCACAAACTATGGATCACGATCCCCCCAGAGAGTTCCAGGGGGGTTGTGGGATGTTGGAGGAGGGAAAAGGAAGGGATTTTGGAGAGGGAACTGATGTATGTTTCCACCCTCCAATGTTTTCTTCTGCTACAATATCTATGAAGGCGAGAGTGGGCCCCGGCTATGTTTCCCTCCCCATGCACATAGAATCATAGGACTGGAAGGGACCTCAGGAGGTCATCTAGTCCAGTCCCCTGCATTCATGGCAGACTAAGTATTATCTAGACCATCCCTGACAGTTTTGTCTAACCTACTCTTAAAAATTTCCAATGATTGAGATTCTACAGCCGCTCTAGGCAATTTATTCCAGTTTGCTTTTTTTTTCTTTGCCACAATGTTATGCTTTTGACCCGTTTTAGCTTGTGGTCCACTATGACCCCCAATCCGTTTCCACAGTATTTCTTCCTGGGCAGTCATTCCCCATTTTGCATGTGTGCAACTGATTATTCATTCCTAAGTGGAGTACTTTGCATTTGTCCTTACTGAATTTCATCATATTTACTTCAGACCATTTCTTGACATGGGTTGGAGGAGTGGCTGATATGGTGCATAAGATTGGGCTGTCCACCTGGATTGGGTAGATAGCACCTGGTGGAGACACCTGGCCCAGGGAAGGGCAGGATTCAGAGCATGTGGCCAGCCACTGGGGGCAGGAAGGACAGGGCAGAGGCAGCTGGGCAGGGGGCACAGGTGCCTGCGACTGAGGAGGTAGGTGCACTGGGTACTAGCTGCAGAGGGGGAGAGGAGAAGGGCACCGACCACACTTCTCCCACTGCTGAGTTTCAGTTGCTCCACTTGCTCTCCTTCTGATCACTTTGGTGGTCTAAACGTGATTTTTTTTTTTGTGCTTCTTATTTTCAAACCGCCTACCTCTTAGATTCCTGGGGGCTATGTTAATGGCGGTGATCCCAAAGGAGGTCATGGGAGGAAAATGTTTGGGAACCACTGAGCTCAAATATATCCCTGAGAATATTTTTAAAGGATATAATAAAACATATAGATTCTTGAGTTTTTTTTAAACTTCATGAAACTTGAGTTGAAAAGATGACCACTGTCAGGTATTATCTTCTAACTTTCTCCCGCTGTTCAACCTGAATATTTTTTATTCTCTATTAAAATCTGCTGCTTAGGATGTCTCGTCCTCGCTGTCTTTCAGTTCATGAAGTCATAATATTTATATCACAGGCATTGTTTCAAAAATAGTGGCAAACATTCTTATAAAAATAAATTCAAGGGATCCTGGGTTTAAGTAGGAAATTTTTTATCATAGTAAATATAAATAAAGATAATTATTGCATATCCTACTGTGTGTATGCTGTACTGCTAAATGCTATTAAAGTACAAAGATGTTTCAATATCACAGTATGTGTTACATTATTAAATCAGATGCAGAGTGGTTCAATGTACTAAATAGTTTTAACAAGTATTGTGCATGGCATCCTTCTACTAAAAGCCCAGCATGTTCAGTATCCTGCTCGTCTACAGGTCAGATCTCCCAAGGAGTTCTGCTTGTGTAAAGCCAGAATATTTTAACTAAAATATGCTATGTGGATCTTAGAACAGAATTTTGTTCTCATTCTTCAGGAAGACTCTTCTAAATAATTACTTTACAGTTGGCTAGCTGTGCATTTTAATTTTTTCTGTAGTCTTTATTTTATTATCAGAGGGGTAGCCGTGTTAGTCTGGATCTGTAAAAGCAGCAAAGAATCCTGTGGCACCTTATAGACTAACAGATGTTTTGGAGCATGAGCTTTCGTGGGTGAATACCCACTTCGTCGGATGCATGTAGTGGAAATTTCCAGGGGCAGGTATATATATGCAAGCAAGAAGCAAGCTAGAGATAACGAGGTTAGTTCAGTCAGGGAGGATGAGGCCCTGTTCTAGCAACTGAGGTGTGAAAACCAAGGGAGGAGAAACTGGTTTTGTAGTTGGCAAGCCATTCACAGTCTTTGTTTAATCCTGAGCTGATGGTGTCAAATTTGCAGATGAACTGAAGCTCAGCAGGTTCACTTTGAAGTCTGGTCCTGAAGTTTTTTTGCTGCAGGATGGCTACCTTAAGATCTGCTATTGTGTGGCCAGGGAGGCTGAAGTGTTCTCCTACAAGTTTTTGTATATTGCCATTCCTAATATCTGATTTGTGTCCATTTATCCTTTTCTGTAGAGACTGTCCAGTTTGGGCGATGTACAGGTGAATGAACCGGTGATGGTGTGGCTGATACCATCAAAGGACCTAACCAGATCAGCCACACCATCACCAGTTCATTCACCTGCATGTCCACCAATGTAATATACGCCATCATATGCCAGCAATGCCCCTCTGCTATGTACATCGGCCAAACTGGACAATCTCTACAGAAAAGGATAAATGGACACAAATCAGATATTAAGAATGCAATATACAAAAATCTGTAGGAGAACACTTCAGCCTCCCTGGCCACACAATAGCAGATCTTAAGGTGGCCATCCTCCAGCAAAAAAACTTCAGGACCAGACTTCAAAGAGGAAACTGCTGAGCTTCAGTTCATCTGCAAATTTGACACCATCAGCTCAGGATTAAACAAAGACTGTGAATGGCTTGCCAACTACAAAACCAATTTCTCCTCCCTTGGTTTTTACACCTCAGTTGCTAGAACAGGGCCTCATCCTCCCTGACTGAACTAACCTCGTTATCTCTAGCTTGCTTCTTGCTTGCATATATATACCTGCCCCTGGAAATTTCCACTACATGCATCCGACGAAGTGGGTATTCACCCACGAAAGCTCATGCTCCAAAAAGTCTGTTAGTTTATAAGGTGCCACAGGATTCTTTGCTGCTTTATTTTATTGACTTCCAAAGCTGAAGTGTGTGTTTTGTTTTGTTTTTTGTTTTGTTAGCTAAAAAAGAAGGAGTTGGCTCACATGCAGGCACTTGCAGAGGAGTGGAAAAAAAGGGATAAAGAAAGAGAAGCATTAGTAAAGAAAAAGGTAAGGAGAGTGATCCACACAAATTGTTTTGCAATATGGTGACTTCAAACAAGAGCATAGTTGGGGATGTGCGGCTGTTAGTGGGGACCAAGACTTCACATCATTAAAAGGGCAGACAAAATCCATCTGTCAAACTAAATCTAGAACAAAGGTCACTTGTGCTACCTATCATGGTACTGAGGTAGTGTATTAGAAAGAGTAAAAGGAGCTCTGCCATGCCATGTAATTTCTATATTAGCCAGCCTCAATATTTGGAGATTTGACTTGCCTTGTATAGTATAGAAATTCATCTCTAATTTCTGATCCTAATACATGCATGTTTTAAGTTTAATATCTTTTCTGTTTATATAAATATTGGGGTGTGTGTGTGTGTGTGTGTGTGTGTGTGTGTGTGTGTGTGTATATATATATATATATATATATATATATATATATATAATATAAATAAATATCTGGAGCTCTGGGCTTATCTAAAATTGGGATTTTATTACCAAAAAAAATCAAGAAATCGGTGCTTGGGTTTTAGGTAGCGGAATATACAAATTTGGAAGAGCAACTTCAGAAAACCTTGACAGATTTAGAGAAGCGTGAACGACAGCTTGTCAGTGCAGAATCAGAGGTAAAAAATACTTATCAATATGTCAAAGAGAATGTGTTTAAATCCTGCATGCATATATACATTTTCTTGAGCTTTCCTATTTTCCCCCCTTTCTGGACATTCTCTTAGCAGTTGGGTGGATATGGGGATTTATCACCTCCAACATGAATATCATTCCATTTCATCAGCTTGTTTTGAAGTTTGTGGACGTAGATAAGGGTGCAATTTTATTTCTGGTATCTGTGTGGCAGTACTCTACTTTCACCTAATTCACCTGTTCATTTGCGGTAATGGAAAATCTGAATTGTGACCTCAGCAACAAGTAGTATGTGTGCAGAGAAAACATCTGCCCAGGTTGTAGATGACATTGGAAATGTTCTTGGGGAAAGACTGAGGTCATAGTTAATGTTTTGCATTACATTGCAAGTCTAATGAATTTGGTGAGTATATTATGTACCTGTATCTGTTAGAAATGAACATCACTTTTCTGTTGGGGGCCACATTGTCTCATAGACAGTGTGTAATTTGATACATGGGTGAAAAGGTACAGGAAAAAAATTCTCTATCAATTTGCAATTTTTTTGATTTTTAGGTTTTGTGAGTGGGTGGGTTAAGCCCTAGATGTGCCTAAACTGACTTTAACAAAGTCTCTGTTTGCTGTTTTCCTGGGTGGCCTTTTTTTTTGTTTGTTTGTGAAGGACCCAACAGTTGGAAAGGAGGATGTGTGTGGAATATGGAAGTGAGGTAGAATTGACAAAAGGCAGAAGCAGGCAGGTATTAAATGCCTATTGTACAGTGGCTGTAGTAGTGGTCTAAAGTGGGGAGGAGTTCTCCAAGACTTCACATCCACAAATAGCTCCCCTTGTCAGCCTCCCCTTATAAGGAATGCATTTTTGGATGCATCAGATCACCCAGTAGTGTCACCATCCCATCCTAGTATAAATGGTTGAGTTGAGAATGAGGGCATCAATCTGCCCACAAGGGCATTGTGCCTTCCCCCAGCTCTAATTCTTGCCCCTTTTACAGAGACTCCTGCTTCTGTCTCAGAGCTCCTTTGTTGTCTGAGCAGCCTCATCAGGGCCACCAGATGCATTTGCCTGCTGGCAAGTGAGCAGAAGATTGCTGGGTATAGAAGTTGCTTAGAGAGGAACCCTACTCCCCTATTCTAATAGCTTAAGAAAGAGACTCCCCGCCTCCTCCCTGTTCCCATTTTAACATACAAACGTGCCAAGCAGGGGCTGGATGGGCTGAATTGTTCAAATTCTGGCAACCAAATAAAATATGTGTGTTGTTTATCTCCTAGCATAACAGCCCCAAGAACAAGGGAGAAAGAGGAGCAGCAGAACCTAACAGTGCTGCTGGGTCCCAGTGGATCTTCCGTATCAGGGGAGGAGAAAGCTAATTGTGGATGTGGGGTGGAGAGGGCTTCGCTATTGCCCCCCTTTCTGGACATTTTCTTAGCAGTGTGGGTAGATATGGCTGTTTATCACCCCCAATATGAATATCATTCCATTTCATCAACTTCTTTTGAGGTTTGTGGACAGAGATAAGAGTGCTCTCAGAATGGGGTGTCCTGGCTCTGTCCACGCCTTGCCCTACATTGAGATTCCCTACATACCTGAGATGTAACTTGCTGTGTATATAGTCATATATCTGACAAATTTCCTTTTTAGCTTTCGTTCAAATACCCAGTGGCCAGAGTTTGGCCATGGTCATTTCAGTCTTGAGGGAAGGTATTTTTATTAATTTTGAATTAGATATTTTTAGCTCAAAATATGCTTTGGATTTAATGGGAGACTGACCTGAAGGTTTAGAGATATTATGAAGCTGTTGTGTTCGACAGTATCTATGCAACATGTTTTTTGTTGTTGTTTTTTTTTTAAAGAAGTCTTTAGCATGTACGTAATTTCAGAAGGAGGTTTTTTGAGAGGGTTTTATTGAGAGTAGTAGCAACCCTGGTGTTCTTCATACCTTTTTTGGAAACTTCAAGCGTCCAAGACAGACCATGTTTCATGTTCAGTTCTGGATGTGAAGGTTGAGACCTGTTGAACTGAACATCTTGATTCAACCTTAAATCTGATCGTGCTGTTATTGCTCTACTATAATAGGCTAGATGGGATAATCTCAGTTCTTCGGCTTATTGTCTGTGGACTACGCTTGGACAGTAAGTTGTTGGTATCTCTGGCCCATAACAGGCAGGTGAATTAGAGGAGAGTTAGATCTGTGGCCAGTATGCAGTAATGTGAAGGTCACTATTTCGAGTCTGGGAGGGAATAGCGGATGACTATAGTCCATATTGGAAATATAGAAATCAAGGAAGTGAGAGTAATACTTCATAGATGTGAGCCATAAAGAGTGGATCCAAGTGTAATGAGAATTTATTAAAACAGGTACCAGTGGTTGTAATGAAGACTTCCAACTAAAGATCATAAACCTGTCTATTACTGCATTCAAAAATGTTTTAATTTTAAGCTCCAAAGAGTAAAGAGAGAGTTACAAGCACAGCATGAGCGGAACTTTCAAGAACTGCAGGATTCTGTGCGGCGAGTCAAAGAAGAATGTGCACATCAAGTTGAACTGGAGAGGTCAAAGATCAAACAGCTGGAAGAGGACAAGGTCCGCCTGCAACAGCATGTGAGTAAAGTAATTAAATTACCTCCCTTCCCACTGGGTTAAGTGGAAATAAATATACACATAATGTTAAAAAGTTGTATATTTAGACACAAGCATAATCTGGCAACTTGGAAATCAACACTTTGGTCCCAATCATTCAATGAGCTTGATGCAAGCATAGACGTCCACCTATAAGAAGCTTATTGCAGGAGCAGGGCCTTTATTTTACCATTTAGGTATTGTAGCATTATTTTTCTTTTTGAGGTTGAAAACCAAATTGAAATTACAGAGGTGTATTGTGTTTGGGAGTGATGCTACTGAAGTGTAGTGTATATTTCCAAAATTTTGCTGAAGCAGTTAGAATTTATTAATGACATTTCTAACTATTTTGACCACTTCATTTTACAACCCAATCGTAAAGCAATGCTAGTATAGTTAAATATTTGAAAATGGAAAAAATAAGTTTGAGAATACATTATTCTTTTCACTCAGTATAATTATCTTTCTATCATGTGAATAGGTAGCGAACCTTTTTGTTGAATGTTACAAAGGATGTTGGTAACAGAAAAATAAAGCATGTTTTCTTTTTAATTCCAGTAGCATTATTTCTAACAGTTGAGCCATTTTACAGCTCTCTCTCTCTCTCAATTATTGTTACTGGAAATACACTGAAAAATGTTTAAGCAATATTCCGTAGTGTGTTTAGCTCATTTGAATGGTATTTTTTTTTCTTTAGTGTTTTTCATGTCTTTCATTTCTTAACATGAGAGTTTATGGATTGGTAATCCCCACAGTAGCACTGACTAATAAAGAGATCCATCTGTATCTTGCTAGAGGAATCCTTTGTATTAGAAACAGCTGATTTTTTTTCAATTTTGTCCTTTTCAATATGTCTTTAATTTTCATTTAGCATTATCTTGGTTTTAAGATTTTTTTTTTCATGTGAAAAGTAGTATCCAGTGTATCAAGGTTTAATGTAAATTTTCCATTGTGGTGTTGAGATGTTGACAACCTAGAAATAGTCCAGTTGTTGAGTCAAAAATCATTGACTTTTGATTACAAGCATGACGCCTGTTGTATTCATATTTGATAATTTAAAAATTGAGCCCACCTTCCAAATTCATTCTGCTGTGTTCAGCCAGCATTTTAAATTGTGAATATATCACACAAGCATACATTTCAATTTTCACATAAATCATATTAACTATTTTTATTTAGATTAGTTAAGCTATTCTGCAATATTCAGAGCATGAAATACTTTTATGTGACCTGGTCATGCCACACCTCTGCTCATATTCTAAGTCAGAGGTGGGCAAACTACATGGCCTGTGGGGACCCTCCTGCCTGGCCCCTGAGCTCCTGGCCCCTCCCTTCAGTGCCGCTGCAGAGCCGGGGTCTCACCCAGTGCTCTGTGCTGCGTGGTGGCATGGCTGGCTCCAGCCGGGCAGCGCGGCTGCCTGTCCTGGTGCAAGCTGTGCCACCAGCCCCTGGTGCTCCAGACAGCACGGTAAGGGGGCAGGTAGTGGGTGAGGGGGATTGGATAGAGGGCAGGGGAGTTTGGGGGAGTGGTCGGGGGCGCAGGTGTGGATAGGGGTCAGGGCAGTCAGAGGGCAGGGAACAGGGGGGTTGAATGGGGGTAAGGGTCCCCGGGGGCAGTCAGGAAGGAGAGGGGGTGGCAGGGGGCAGTCAGGGGACAGGGAGAAGGGGTGGTTGGATGGGGCAGAGGTCCCCGGGGCTCAGTCAGGAATGAGAGGAGGGGTTGGATGGGACAGCAGGGGGCAGTCAGAGTCCGGGGGTTGTCAGAGGACAAGGAACAGGGAGGGTTGGATGGGGCAGGAGTCCTGGGGTGGCTGTTGGGGGGAGGAAGCAGGAGGGGTCTGATAGGTGGCAGGGCTGGGCCATGCCTGGCTGTTTAGGGAGGCACAGCCTCTGCTAACCAGCCCTCCACACAATTTTTGGAAACCTGATGTGGCCCTCAGGCCAAAAAGTTTTCCCGCCCCTGTCCTAAGTTAATATATTAGTTCATTACCAGAAGCCCAATCAAACCATAGCTTGGGACACCGAGGGCCATATTCAGACTCCACTGATACCACGTCTGAATCTGGCCTTTAGTGTACAAAGCTAAGCTCTGATGATCATTAAATATAGCCTTAAAATTCATTAATATTAGTAAATGTGATGAACCAGAAGACACACTAATTAATTAGTAAAATATTAGTTGTCACTGACTGGCCCATATATATTTTTTTTTCCCTCAGCAGAGTAGCATAGTGCTGACCACCTGCCATTGTCCTTATACCACATACATCATACCTATCAGTCCCATGAAATTCACAGTGGACAAGCTTATTGCATCCTGCTGGCGTTCATGCAGGTTTACACCAACTGGATTCCTCTTCCACCCCACTTGCTGGATCTTGACATTTTGGTTTTGGTACAGCAGTCTGTCCCCAAATTTGCCCAACCTAGTGCATTGCTTTCAAATTGTGCTGGTGCAAATTTGCCTGGATACATCGATTGCTTGAAGACCAAGTGCTGTCTTGTCCCAATGACACTGCCAGTGGCCTGATGTTGATATAAAGGAATAATTCATGCTACTCAGTTTCCTTCAGATATGTATCAGTGATTTTAGTAATTAAAGAATGACCTACCAAGAAATGCTTCACTACATTCCATGCTTCCCAGATATTTTTATGGCTCTTCAAATAAATGTAACCTAAAGTATGAAAAACTAAAAAAGCTTTTGCCTTTTCGTTGCCTGAAGTTGCAGCGAATGGGAGATGAGAAGTCTGACCTATGGTATCTTTATTGTTTAGTGCCAGTTAAGTGAATCTGGACAGCTATAACCCCATGCAGGGATCTTCATATCCACTGGTGTGGGCTTCTTCATTTTTGTGACCTATTAAAATGCCTATCTTTGGGTCTTCATTCATTTGCCTATTTTAAATAGTTGATTTTTTTTTCATGCTTGAAGAATTCTTTCAAAATACTATTTTAAATGACTGTCATGTAGTGTCTGGTGGATGAAGGTGAGCCCAATCATTTTCAAGAACGGATATTTGGATTGTCGTTTTCGAACTGTTCTGTTTGAGACCTACCTAATAACAGAATCCTGTTTTGTTTTTGACAGCTATGTATATTGTTTTGTAACGCTTCCCAGTGGCAGAGTCTCGTTGACTGTTTGCACAGCATGGGCATCTATTCTGAGTTTGGTTACAAGACATGTCCACACTTCTCCTGGAAGTGGTTCTCAGGTCTTGGAAAACAAGCCAGGGATTAGACATTTGGTGCAAATGTTTTTAGCATTACAGGCATTTCCTCACAACCGAGCCGGTTAGTTGCCTTTTTGATGGTCAACATATAATGCCATATTTACAAAGGAATTAGTAGGAATAAAAAGAGAGATGGTATGTTAGCTGCCTTACTTTTACAGTACAAGTATGATGAATTCTTTTCAAATGGCATAAATGAGAATGACTGGAACCTAAATGTCTCTGCCTTGTGTGTGATGGGTTTTTTTTTTAAGCACTACTATCTTCTGATGATATTTCTATACAAAATAATAGACAGTTTTAAATGTTGGATACCAAAATGTGTTGAGCAAGTGGGCCCAAATAAATAGATGTATTAATGCAACAATGTCATGCATTTAACCACAATGAATAATTTCCTCAATATGTGGTTGTAAACTGCTAAGCTAAAGAGAAAACCCATGGAGAGAGTTATATTTACATGTTAAAAGAAAAGCAAAATCCAACTTTTAGAAATGCTTTATTTCCACTAATGAAGTGAACTGTGTTATTGAGGTGAACCAAGTTTGTTAGAAAATTAGTCGATTAGATTAACTAACTAACTTATATCATTACTTTATGTACTCCTACTCCTAGTAGGTAATTGAAACTGGTTTGCCAGGCATTTTCTTTACATTTCCAATCAGGAGTATTGAAAGTGCTAGTTACTTAAAGATATGACTTGCCTATTGCTTTTGATGGACTGATATGGCCATACGTTGGTTAAGACAGCATCTTTGAAATTATCCATTTCTATCTAGAAAGCAAAAATCCTGTCTTCCTGCAACTCTGCAAGTATACTGTGAGGGCAAAGGTGCCTAACATTTAAGTCATTTGTCACTGAAGTCTTACTGCTTCGGCCTTTTAAATCATTATTTGGCTAACCAAAATATTATTTATTTCCTCTTCCAGACATTCCTGGACAAGCTATACTGGTGAAGTTGAGTCAATAATAAAAACTTCATATAGAAGATACGAATATAGTTGACTTAAAAAAAAAAAAAAAAGAAAGACAGACGTGTACAAACTTGATAAAAGTGCATTGTTGGTTGTAATTCTATAGAATTACAAAGTCTCACTTGAAAAATTTGGTGAACAGCTATATTTATACATTTTTATTGTATGTCAGAGGGAAATAGAACTTTCCTTCCTGTGTAGCCAAAACTTTCCTTAAACATTATTTCTGTTGCACTCTCTGTATAGCCCATAATCAAGAATTCATTACTTACGAATGTGAAGCTTTTAGTGTCTGTTTTATATCAGTTACTTGACTGAAATAAAATGTTAGGTCCAGGGGCTAATTTAAGTTCTGTGACTCATTCCATCCCCTGTGAATGTGTTTTATTGTTATAGTAATGTATTCTAATGGATTTCATATCTGGGTGTTTTTAATGTAGTTTTATGAAGCAGAAAACAAGTATAAGATTTTGGAAAAGGAGTTCCAGCAGTACAAGGAACAGCAATGCAGCAAACCAGAAATCCGGTTACAATCAGAAATTAATCTTCTCACTTTAGAAAAGGTACCTTTGGACTTTACTAATCTTCCATAATGATGTTCTCATTATTAATGAAGATGAAAGAATAATCTGTTTCCAAGATGGGTTAATCTCCATTTGTTTTGGCTCTTCCACCAATTTCTTCAGCCACTAAATATTTAGAAACCATTTGTAGGTAAAACTGATCTTATAGAATAGTCTTATGTAACTTTTTTGACAGTTTTTGACTATTAGAAGTCAATATTTGACAACAATTACCACATTTATATCCAGTTTTAAGTACAGGGGGAAACCGTAGAAACTTACATACCACTTGGAAAATGCTTATGTTTTAATGACTACCACTGTAGTTAGAATTGGGGGATTCTGAAGAGCAAAACCTGGGGAGAAAAAGAATTGAGGGTTTTGAATTTCCTAGCTTTTGTTAAGGTAAGTTTAAGATGGACATTCCACTATTACTTTTTTAAAGAGTGCTTCAGAAAGAAGTCACTTGTTTGTTTACAGACAGAAACCACATTTGCTTTAGCAATGATAACTACCCCCATTCAACTCCTTCAATGAGTTAGATAGAATGGCACCAAAACTAGGAGTAAGAGGGTAGTTTTAGTCTGTGTTTATTTGGTTCTTTGCATTCTTGCTTGACTACCAGTGAGAGTGTGCATTTCCCATCCGGACATTGTTTACAGAGATTTTAACTGAAGCCATCAACTTATTTTAAATGGGTCACTGAACAGCAGTCATGTAGTGACTACTTTATTTTACTACTGACTTGAGCTAGTTTCTAAGAAGCAGTGACCATATCATTGTTAATCCACTGAACCATCCAGCCCCAGATATTCTGTTATCAACTCAGGCCACTGATCCCTATTTTTCCTGCCATGGTGGTATGAGTTGGGTCAAACTATGAATTTTTCTCTGTGGTTCACATTTTTAAAAAGTGAGAACAGAGGTTTATGCACACACATAATTCAGTACATGTTTTTTTTTGCCTTCAGACCATAAGTCCACTCATTTTGATATTTTTGGCCTTTAATGTTTATATTTGTTTTTCATGCCAGTTTCCTTTGAGATCCCCGAAGACTGAATAGTAAATAGTTGTTGTTAAAAACTATAAATCTCATCAAAGTTGTGTTTTAATGTTTAGGACTACTTGGGTGGACCATTTCCAGAATACAACATAACAGGCACTCAAAATTAACGAAATCAAATTAAGATCCATAGGATGATTGTTGTTGTTGTTGTTTTTTTTTTTCTTTTTTAAATACGTCATACAATTAACCTATGAAACTCGCTGCCATAAGATTTGGGGGGTTAATAGCTCAGTAAATATCCAAAGAATTAGCTTTTCATATACGAATTAAAAATATGATGTACTACTGACTGAAGTCTGGAAGAATTTCATAGGGTAATGGCAACACACTTAAGTGTATTATGGAAGACATTTACAACGTCATCAGAAGTATCTGAGAGAGACAGTGTAGTTGAGATAGTATCTTTTATTGCCCTGACTTTTGTTGGTGGAAGAGACAAACTTTCGAGCTTCACAGAGCTCTTCTTCAGGTCTGAAAAAGGTAATGAAGTACAAGGCGGGCAGAGTAAGAATAAGGCTGTCTGCATTACAGTTTTTGTCGGCATAATTTGTCACTCAGGGATGTGAATAAATCCACTCTTGAGTGACATAAGTTACACTGACATAAGCACTGGTGTGGACAGCGCTATGTTGGTGGGAGAAACTCTCCCACCGATATAGTTTCTGCCACTTGCAGGGACTGGAAAAGTTAAGCCAACAGACGAGCTCTCTTCTGTCATTTAGGATGGCTACATTAGAGGTTACAGCGGCACACTATAAACTGTCTCTAATGTAGCCATGCCCTTAGGGTTCAACATGGGGCAAGAAACCACTTAAAATGAAGCAGGCAATTAATACCTCTGCAGTCATAGCACAAAAGAGGGTTAGCAGGTTACAGATTTTTGTAATGAATCATAAAACCAGTGTCTCTGAGACCATGATTTTCGGTGTCTAGAAGACTTCTGATTTAAGTTTCCTTTGAGAGCAAGGACTGAGAGATCAGAAATGCAGTGATGGCTTTGTGAAAAGGTGCATTTGTCTTTTATCATTTTTCTGTTCACTTGAGAGGGTAGTGACATGGGTAAAATCAGCCTAGCTGTCGTTGGGGCATTTGATGCGCTGAATGAGGTATACTATGTGTGTTGGACTCATGTATCTTGAAAGGCATGTTGATCAGCAGCAGCAGTGAGGTATGTCTGCAGGTTTTACATCTGTTATGGAAGCGTCTGGTGCCCCTTTAGTTGATGTATCCTGATCTGTGGGGAGCTTACTTCTGATGACAATGTTGGTGAGGTTGGGGGCATTGTTAGAAGGCCAGAAATAGGGGTTGGGAAACATTTCTTTCAGGATGTGGTTCCCTACAAATATGATTGTAATTGATACTTGGTATGTATTCCAGTATGAGATTGTAGGTGACCACTAGAAGTGTGCAGTGGTGGGGTGGTTTTGTGTTCTCCCTCCGTATTGTGGGTGATTCTCTCAGGGTCTTTGGATACCCATTCTTTGATGTGGTTCTCTGATGGAATGTCCTTGTTTGGTAAAAGTGGTTTTAATTACATTAAGGATATATCTCAGACTTTCTCCTTGGAGCATGTTCTGTGGTGCCCTGGCTATACATAATGGATTTTCTGGTGTGTTCCGGTAGTTACTAGATCCATGGGTTTCTTCTGCATAGTCGTCTCTAGAGTCTCCATTGTTGAAGCTGATTTCGGTATCCAGGAAGTTAATGGTCATGTGGAAGTATTCTAGAGAGTGTTTGAAGGATAGGTGGTAGTGGTGAAGTTGTAGAAATCTGAGGGAGTTTAGTCTATCCAAAGGATGAAAATATCATTGCTGTATCTCAGGTATATCCTTGGTTTCATGGTGCATTTGTCCAGAAATTCTTCCTCAACGTAGCCTATGAATGTTGGCATATTGGGGAGCTATCCTAACATCCATGGCTGTTTCCATGGTTTGGACAAAGTGTTTGTTGTTAAATGTATGGTAGTTAATGGATGTGTTTGGGGTGAATATCTGAGGTTTGTCCATTATCTACTAAATATATGAGGCAGGCAGCAATGTTGTCATTGTGAGGGATGTTGGTGTATAGGAGGTGAGACCATGGTGGCAAAGACGGTGGTGTTTAATGTTGCAGAGTTTCTGGAGGAAGCAGGCTCTTTGTGTGGGGCGTGGTTTGAGGATGGTTTCTATGAGTCCTAATATTTTCTTCAGTAAGAGCGCCATGACCAGATATGATAGGTCTGTCTGGGTTCCCTTGTTTTTGTATTTTGAGAAGCATGTAGACGGTCCTTGGGGTTGGGGATAATGATGTAGAGATTGTCTTGGAGTTTTTTCGGGGAGGATTTGTTTATATCCTTAAATACCTGTGGGAATTGTAGTAGACTCAAAGTAGTCTGAGTTTTTTTTATAGTTGGTGTATTCTGAGAGATGTTGGTTGGTCTCATTGATATGTTGTCGTCATGGTTATCTGCTGATGTGATCACAATTTGGTGGTTGACCTTCAGGAACTATATAGCAATCCTCTTGATGGTTGAGAGGATGTGATGTTTAAGGAGTTCAGTTTTGTTTTTTGTTTTCCCTGAAGCAATCAGTGTAACAAGCAAGTGTGTGGTTTTGCCCACTGGGGGATGTCCAGTCAGATGATTTTTTTTTTCTTTTCTTGTAACTGTCGATGGGGATGTGTTAGTGTGGGTGGTGTCATCTTTGAGGAAGAATTCTTTGAGACTGAGGGCTTGTCTTCACTACGGGGGTAAATCAACCTAAGTTACGCTACTCCAGCTATGTGAATAATGTAACTGGAGTCGACGTAGCTTAGGTCGACTTACCCCAGTGTCTTCACTGCACTGCGTTGATGGGAGACGCTCTCTGGTCGACTTCCCTTACCCGTCTCAGAGAGCTGGAGTTGACCAGTGAGCGCTCTGCCATCAGTTTAGTGAGTCTTCACTAGACCCACTAAATCGATCTTGCAGCAGCAATCTCCCCGTAGTGAAGACCAGCCTTGAGTGAGTGAAAGGGTTCTTCTAGTTCCTCCACATGCTTGTGATAGAGCAGAAGCTCAATCCTTTGGAGAGACTACATAATTCAACTCTGTTTAGTGACAGTCTTGATAGACTGATGATGTTGGGGTGTCAGGTAGTGTCTTGTGCTGAATCCTGCTGCTGTGGTTTCTCTTGGAGGTTATGTTCTGTGGATTGTGGAGTTGTAGTCGGTTCTGCTTTTTGGTTTTGTGTTGGATGGCTGTCATAAAGTTTTTTTTATAGTTGCTTTGGATTTCCTGCATGTTAGGTTTTTGGAGTTCCACCCCTACCCCACCCACCTTCGGTTCTGTGGGAACATCTGATGATTTCTTCTTTGAGGTGGAAATATGTGAGATGTAGATGTCTCTTTATTTTTTTCTGAAGTCCTTATGCAGAGCTTTTCAACATATTTAAAATTGTATGTAGTGGCCAGAGGTTTATGGGTGGTGAGTCTTCTGGGGTTGATAATTTGTTTCTTGTATTTACTCAGGAAGTAGCTGTGGCTGTTAAGTTTGGCTTCTTTCTTTTTCGTGTTGTGGAGTTGCCATTCTATTTCTGAAGTATCTAACATTTTGCTAGTTTGAGGTAGGATAGCCATGCTAAATGTTCTGATATAGCATATCGTGTCTCTCTTACCAAAATGTAATTTATTTTAAAATTTCTGTAGCTGAATTGTAGCATGAAGTTTAATACTTCTGTATATCATGCTAAACTTCTCTGTGATAAATGTAGATGATTCATAATTCTAAAGCAGTGGCATTTTCACATTTACCTTTCATTTTCTTTGTCGGAGTTGTATTCCATGCCTAGAACAGGAATAGTCGGGAAAAAGATTGAACTATTTTATATTTGAATCGTGTCTTGTCACACATCCTAGAGAGCAGTCCTGCCTGACCACGCACTAGGGCTGCTCTGAGGGGACTCCAAACCTCTATTGCTGTGGATCCCTGGAATGTTTCAAGCTCCCAGAGCCTGAACACAGTCCAGCACTGCACCAATCTTGAGGTCGTTATGCACATTCTCAAGGTGCAGACCTTCTGTCTGACACCTCCCTCTACATGTTGGAATCTGCTGTCCAGCCACCAAGCCCCTCTGAATTCAGCACTGGCCCCAAACTCCCTAGTACTTAAACACATCTCTCTCCCAGGACTCCACTCCAACAGATGTGAAGATTCTAGTTTACAGTTTAACTCTGACGGGGCACGCAGTAGTTGCGAAGCTGTCAACACACACACACATTGCCTCCTCTTATGTTTTTATGCTCTTTTTACTTAGTAGATAAAGCACAGGAGAGTACAGGTCATACAAAACAATAAAACATCTTAAACACTGTGTCCCTCACTAGCTAACCATTCTCTTGGAAGTCTTTGGGGGATCCATCTGTGTTCTGTCAGGTAAGCAGACTGGCATGCACGCTTCCCTTGCATGCACGGTCCCAGCAGCCGCCTTCCTCATCTTAATCTGGTACAAAAAGGCTTTCTCCCTAGTTCCCCCATGTGAGTCCCTTTTATGGGTTGCTGCTGGTGTTTACCTACTTCCTTTAGTTCTCCTGGCAATTTTCCATTTCTCTCAAATACTGCCCACATCCCCCTTTTCAAACAAGAGGAGGGCATCTTTCTCAGCTAGAGCTAACCTATTGTTCCAAGATGTTTTACATTGAATAGATGATTGCACATCACTCGCCATTGGTTCTGGCTTGGCAGAGATATGACACAACTCTGCTAACCCATGGTGGAGCCACATATGTAGGCTTTCCATGACACAATAATTTTATGATACAATTTTACAAAATCATTCACAATTCAGAAATGATAAAATTAGCCATTTTGTTTGTATCACAACTTGTCAGATCAGATATGAGAGAATTTATACTGAAACTGGACAGATTTTCTGTTATCGTTTAATTAATAAAACTCCAACTCTGTATTGGCCACAATAATTAACTTGGTTCTTAGTTTGAGACATTGAGGCAGCGCATTCCTGAAAATTAGCCAAATTGGCTTTAATGCAGGTATAACAGATTGCTTAGTGCATATAAAAATAAATATTTTTTTTATTCCCACTGGTGCCTAGTTGCTTTCATATACTTTAAATATAGCCTGAACAAGTATTTGCCTATAATTGTAACTATCTCTTACCATGTTTTACCATTCTAATGTAATCTTCAAATATTTGTTTAGTTGGTTTTATATCTTGATCAATGATAAGTTAAACAACAAAATATTTTTGCAATGTTCTATAGCAAATTTGCCTGTGTATAGAGGATAACAATGAAACCTAGGCCAACTTTCCTGATTTCCCCCCCCCCCCCCCCCAAACCGAAGGTCCAAATTCTGCCCTCTGAGACATATATTTGCTTTAGTAAGCTGCCTACATCTCTAAAGGCAAGATTTGGCCCTAAAAGTTTAGAGTGCCCCTTAAACTGGAATGCTAACAATTAGAGCTTATTATAGAAAAATGCATGTGTTTTTCACCGCTTTGAGACTTTAAAAAAAGTTTACATTAGCTGTCTTGGGGCTGAGACGGATCTAGTTCTTTTTGTATAGACTGCTAGACAATAAAAATAAGGCTATATTTTAAACAAGAAAATGTTCATGTGTCATAATATTTACATTAAATTACATAACAGCTTTAGATGATGTCGTATGTTATACTGCATAAGCACTTTTCTTAAACGGACTCTTTGTATGTATAATCTTTCCATGATTGTTACCACTAGTATAGTGTTTCAGCTGATATGATTTTAATCACCATAAGGTTGAACTTGAAAGAAAGTTGGAATCAGCTACCAAATCAAAGCTGCACTACAAGCAACAGTGGGCAAGGGCTCTGAAAGAACTTGCAAGACTAAAACAGGTATGTAAATAGGGTAGAGCACATGCACAATAAGGATGTAGTAGTCTTTTTCTTTGTGTTTCTATGATAAAAACTATTTTTTAATATTATGTGCTAGTCATGCCTGCTATTGTTGCGTATTGATTTCCATTGTAACTACCAGTGTATGTTTAAAACGGTCAAAACTTTCCTAAACAGTCAGCTTTGGGCTGGAATTTTTTGCAAATGGGCTTTGTCTGACAGTCATTTTTAGCAAAAACTCTTCATCTATTTTTGAGTATAGGAAAAATGGAAAAATATCTATTGCCCAAAGTTTTAAAAAAAAATTCTGGCTACACTTATTTTTACGGCTGAACAACTGGCTGAAGTTTGGAACTTAAACTTGGACATAATTGTCATTGTAGACCAAGGTCTTTGCTTGGCTTGGAACTGGGGTGATTTAAAAAAAGAGAGGTTACTTCTGAGGATGCTCAGTAAGAATCTGCTGGAAAAAGTCAAAAAGATAAAAAGTTACAGTGGTTTATCTTGGCCATGGTGCACATCCTGTTGTTTTTATATTTTATGCCAAAACTGCAATATTTAACATTTTAACCATATTCAGCATTGAACCAGAAAAACAAGAATGAAAAATGCTATGCATGAATAATGCAGTTGAGTTAATGTCACTATTAGACTCTGAACTGGCATTTCTTCTCTTTTACACCCTTACTTGAATTGTGCAACCTTAACATTGCATTCAGGACTGTTTTAAGAAAATCTAGAATGTCTCATTCAATAGTAGGGAGAAATAGAGCATTAATTCTGAACCTGCGCCATCACCACTAGCTGCAAAATCAAAAGAATTACTTGGAAAAGTTCTTTGCTGCCTGACCTCTTATGGAATTTGCCCCAAATTCCTTTACAATGTCAAATGGAAGGGTAGAGGTATAAATCATGTGCCCAGAAATACTGCGCAGTTGAGAAGTAGACTTTGTAATAGTGGATGGAGATTTCCTGCTAAAAAGGAAGTGGCTACCTACAATGTGCCTAACCTAGAGTTTTGTTTTAGTTAAATATCTCATTTTCCAAGTGTCTCAGGTTATGATGGCATAGCACTGTCAGTAAAGTTTGTAAGCCATATTCTGTAGTACTGGAACATATTCAATAAAACCCTCTTGAATTTTAATCTATTCCTGGTGGGGATGAGGTGCCCATGTATCTGAGGATCCATTATAGATTCATGTTTGACAGTATTAACTGAATTAAACCTTGTTGCATTAGTCTCTGGTTTTTGTGTGTTTATTTTTCTGTATTTTCCAACAGAAGTGTGACTGAGGGGTAAAAATTGCTTGTGTGTTTTAAATACTTAAAAAAAAAATTTTAAGGCTTACAAAGTCTACATCCTAACTGTGGTGTGTTGAATGAAGGGTAGAGGTAAGTACCCATCTTTGCTGCTGTTGGTTTGGAGGCATGCTTGTTTTTGTTAGTGTGTTTGGTTTTTTGCAAAACTGACTTAACAGGCATCGGTAGATCAGTTTATACTGTGACATCTATATGGTCATAAAGAATACTTAGGCCCAGATTTTTAAAGGTATCTAGAAGCCTAAATTTCATTTGCAAAAGGGATTTAGGTACCTTGGAGCCAAAAATCCCACTGTCAATAGAATTTTGGCTCCTAAATGCCTAAATCACTTTTGAAAAATAAAATGTATGCTCCTAAATCAGTTGGGTATTTCAGTGTGGTATACTGCAACACCTACATACCTTTAAAAATCTGGGCCTTAGCTTTTAAAGAGTGATAGAATTTGTAGAATATTGCAGAATACAGCTAACTTAGAGAGATCCAGAAATCACAGGTTACACAATTTTTTCCTGTCTCTGAATTTTCCCATCAGTGATGCCAGTAGAGGTTTTTTTTGGTTGGTTTGTTTTTGTGGATTTTTCTGTGTTTGTCAGTGAGGCATTTAAAATCTCTCTCAAGCAAACATGTAGCAGCAGTTCCTTCATCCTCAGTAATGCATATACATGCCAGTATATTATTTTTCCTTTACTTACTGCCTTCTATAATTATCGTATGGTTTGTGCTTGCAGTAATTTAAGATTCCATAAGCACTTCCGTTAGGTACAGTCAAACACACTAGAAAAAGCAAGAATTTTACCAATTCCTAGATCAAAACAAAGCCTAATACATTTAAAGATTGAGGATTCAAACAAGGGTCTTCATTTTTCATACTCCATCTTCACCCCTGTTTCCCATCCTTTTTTTGCTTTATGGAAGGGCTACTTTTCAAGGAGAGGCACTTCTAATTCACTCCAGCATTAAGGACACCCTTCACAGAATAAATGAGCACCTCAGCTCCCTGAATCCAAGTCTAATTCAGCAGGACCCAATAACTCTTTGGATTATGTTCCCCTGCTTTTCCATTGCAAGATTTTGATGTGTATGATCCAGGTTGCAGTATAAAAACTGCCTTCCCTGTTTTTCCATAAGATATGCAGTGGCATGAAAGGGGCTCTAATCTCCTAGGAATATAGACACCCAGGAGGAAAAGCAAGAAGGTGGGGCTAACTCACTCTTTTTCCTGCAGTACTAGAGATCTTTCTGGTGCAGTCCATAAGGGAGTGATGTAGCAGAGACATTACTGAAGAATAGGCCAACCAGTTGCTCTCAGAAAATTACATCTGTGGATTGGAAAGGAAAGTCTACTGGATTGGGAAGGAGGAGGAGCTAGCTATTTGGATATCTGCTCAAAAGGAGACCCTTTCTGGATATGGGAAGGGATAAGCAGGATGCTGCTACTTCTCTACCTTTCCTTTCCTTCTCCCATGAAGAGAAAACACAATCTAATGAATAACTGAAGCTTCAGGAAGGTCCTTCAGTGAGAGTCCAATGGTCCTGTTGGGAGGAGAGGAGAAATTTGGGTGCTAATCACGGAGGGATATGGAGCCTAAGGCAGGGTCATTTGTCAAAATCTTTGGATAAGCCAATCAATTTGAGTGCCCAGATCTGAACTCAATGAATCTGAGATCCCAAATTCTCAGTGCTCTTTATTTTATAATTTACAGATAAATCAAAGAAATTAGCGCAATGTATATTTGATAATAGCTAGAAAATAAAAGGTTCAGTTTTATGTGCTGTCCTCAGATTGTTCCTTTTGTCTAATTATTGTAGGTGTCAGAAATTAGCCCATAATATTTCTGAAGTACACCTCTTCCTCGATATAACTCTGTCCTCAGGAGCCAAAAAACCTTACCGCCTTATATGCGAAACTGCGTTATATCGAACTTGCTTTGATCCGCTGGAGCACGTAGCACTGCCCCACCTGGAATGCTGCTTTACCACATTATAGCCGAATTCGTGTTATATTGGGTCGCATTATATCGGAGTAGAGGTGTACTTATGCATGACAGGGTGATCATTTGCCTCTAATCTTTTCACACCAGATGCAGGATTTCCCAAAGGAAGCACTAAAATGTCCTGCCTGGGTTTTTTTGTTTGTTTGTTTTCCCTTAAAAGCTATTTAGATTCCTGTTAGATGCATTTCACCTTTAGTTCTCTGGTTCAAGTCATGCCAGATGGGTAGTGACAAAAACCATCAGTAGATGATAAGTTTGGTAACTTTAAACTAGTGGTTCCAGTCCAGGACCAGCTGAAACCCTTGTTAGACATCTGAACCATTTAAACTCCCCTAAAACTTTATCCTTGAAAGTAGTCCTCTTAAAATTAGATGGAGGCTTTTTTTGTGAGAAATAATATATTAATGCTTATATTACTATTGTTAATCCTGTACTTTATCCTATTGATAAATAGGATTTAGTCAATCTGGCACTTCAAATGTATTTAAAAATTAAAAAAGCAAAACTGATCAGGAACCCGTGGACTGTGTCTGAATATAAAATTGGAAATTTAGTTGCCTTCAGGAATTCCACATCAGCTTTTAGTTCAGATAATTTGTGGAATTGCAATAGTTCATCCAATTTCTTGTTTAAATTGGATTAGTACCATATTAATTTTGTGTTGCCTTGGGTGAATAGCCACAGGGTTGTAATCTGTGCCAGTAATTTGTCACACCAAAGCCCTCTGGAGGACTATACAAAACATTTGTGTAGTGAGAATTAGACATTGAAAGCCATATCTTAGATTGTTAATAAATGTTAATGACAGAACCCAGCTGGTAAGTCTTGGAAATGAGATCTAATGCTTTGTGCCCATTGCCAAAGAACTGTTTAAACAGAGTTTTCCATTACTCAAAGGTGACCTAGTACAGTCAATTTATGAAATAAAGAAGCATAATCAGCTGGCTGAGTATTTTTAGCAAAATGTTCTTTTCTTCTGATTTTTCAACTTTAAAAGTCCATATTTCCTTAATTATAGCATTTTCTTTTTCTTTGACAACTAGTTATGTTAGAACACTGCTGTGATGGCTTTATATTCTGTAATAAATGAAGTTTGTGCATTGTAACTTTGAAAATTTTGTTTTGACATTAAAAGGAAGAAGTTCTTAATTTCTCTCTATCTAGAATTTTTGGATAATAAAACATAATACCAGTTATAACTAGAGAAAGGCCTGAAGCACACTGACGTTTGTGACATAGGCTCATCTTTAAATATGAAAACTACAAAATTACACATTTTAACGCATTTGATCATGGTGTATAAAGTTTATAAAATAGACTGTGGATTTTCACAATATCGTAAGGCCCCTCAGATCTTTCTCCCTCGTGCCCATTCCCATTTTTTCTTGAAGGTATTTATCGTAACTTTTTAATTTGTACTGTTTAACAAAATGTCTTACTGAAAAATAAGATCAAAAATTCAAAAATGTGCACATTTGGTGCATGTACGTGCATTTTTTTTCTTTACAACTCAAAGTTTTCAAATCTTGGCCTTTTAAAATTTACCAACTTAGACCCAGATCCTGCAAAGATTTAGGCACGTGTAATTTTACTCATGGAAGTAGAGCCATTAAAGTTAGTGGAACTACTCATGTGCTGAGTTACACACATTTTAAGGCTTTGCAGGCTCGAGATGTAAAATTTAACAAATGTTTGAGTGATGCAGGAAATCACTTTTTAAGAATAATGCAGCATATTACCATTGCAGCTGTAACTAGCAACAGTGTTATGTCAGTTTTGAAGGCTGATAATCTCCCTTTTCTGGTCTGGAAAATTAACAAAAACAATGTTTACGCTAAAATTAGAATTATGTACATTTTGGGATAAGAGATTTTATTGTAGGATTTAAGTCTCTTACTATATTTGTACTCTATGGATTTGTTCAAAGCAGAACTGATGGATTTGTTTAAAACAACACAGACCTTATTGGCTGATATCAGCTCTATCTTGTCCAGCCTCCTGCTTATCCACTCAGAGTAATTAATTTGATTAATTTATAAGTAATTTAGCCAAGGATGGGATGTAAATCTTTGTTTAAAAAAAAGAAAAAACAGATGGAGGTCCAAGTCTTGGTTAAAAACTGTGTCTTGAAACCATCCAGGCCCTCCTACTGACTTGTCAGCTCTGGGTTATTTTCAGAAAACTTTACTTGAGTTCCTTAGCTTCAATCGTAATTTTTTTCCCACACACTTGCATGGTATGTGTGAGTGGGAGAGTGAATAGTGGCTGCTATTTAGCCATTGTTTAGTCTAGTGTATGTATGTTTACATCTCCCCTTTGGATTTATAGGCAGCTATGGCAAAATAGATTGTCCTCTTTTGACTGAAGAGCCTCTTAACTAGAGCACCTGGCAGCATGATGGGATTCTTTTACAATCTGATTATTTTTCTTTCTTACTGATTGATTAATTAATTAATGTTTAAATTACTGTAGTACCAAAGGCCCAAAATCATTATTTAGAGCCCCATTGTGAAAGGTACTGTGCAAACATTAAGAAGATATCATTCCTGCCCCAAAGGGCGTGCAATCTCAAGACACACAAAGAAATGAAGGATTGAGGAAAAGAATATATCAGGCATAAATAATCAGAGGATTGGCGTACCTCTTGTTAACTATACATGTTTGGGGTTGTTTGTTTGTTTGTTTGTTTTTTGGTGGTGATATGGGGTCATTGGTGGAGTAAGGAGGAACAGCAAGAGTGCAGAGTTAACCTGAGGATAAGAACATGCAAAAGGAATAAATGATTATAGAGGGAGGAAAAGTGAAGGGAAGGACAGGACAGCATGGAAGGCAGGGAGAGTGAGACTGTCAATATGAAGAGAGTGATAGAATGGTGCCGGATCAGATAACCAATGAACATCTGACAAAGTGGGTATTCACCCACGAAAGCTTATGCTCCAATACTTCTGTTAATCTATAAGTTGCCACAGGACTTTGTCTCATCTTAAAAAAAAGAATCACTTCAGCAAATACAAAGTGTAGTTTGCTGACATCATGGGCATCTGGGTCTTCTGAGGTTACCTTGTCCCACTGCTGCACTGGGGACTGTTGATATTTGGAGGCCTGGTATACCTGACTAGGGGTACCTTCAGTTCAGAGGCACTATCAGCCTTCATCTCCTACCACACTGCTGCTCTTCTGGCTTTTCTGCAGTTCCTGCAGCAGCTGTAGTTCTCTGCTCTGCGAGCAGATATTCATTTGAGGATATATATTTCAGGAACGTTTCACACTTTTTCCAACCATTTAGTGAAACCAGTTAGACTGCTCCAGGGCTCAGTAACCATCTTCAGATTTTAAACTTCAGAATTTGGTGATGTAATATAAAAATTACCCGTCCAGGCAAAGTATCTGTCTAAGGCATACATCTGCCACATGAGGAGAGCAACAGCTCAGTAAGCAATGAGTGCAGTTTCAGACCTGAAAATACTCTTCAGTTTGTCCTCAGGTTAGGAGTATTACAAATGGAATGCTCAGATCAGATACATTTTTAAAATGTATTAACCATGTTTTTTCTTTTAAGATAAATTGGTAGAGAACATAGGTGCTGGAACTACGGGTGCTGGAGGTGCTTCCGTACCCTCTGGCTTGAGATTTCCATTATATACAGAGTTTACAGTTTGGTTCAATTGCTTTCAGCACCCCCCCTGTACAAATTGTTCAGCAACCCTGCCAGACGATATTTAATTATCGGATTAATGTTTGCTTTAGTGTTACCTCAAAGTATCAGTGGCAGTATAAATTTTTGCAGTGGCAGTCCAAGTGTCATGATTTCAGCAACGGAAAATTGAGACTTTTTTCCCTATTTCATATTAATATGTAGAAGATTTATACTGAAAGTATTTAACATTATAGAAATTGCAAAAAATTAATTTTGTTCTTATTTTGTCAATTAAGTGTGAGTAATATGTAATATAGATACTGTAAATGAAGGTGAGAATGCTACATCATTTTGTATGTCTTTTCCTGGTTTCAAAAGATGTTTTTCACTAATTTCCATTAAAATTGTAATAGTCCTACACAATAAACTACTTTTAGCACCAGTGATTACGGAGCTTGTTGCATAATTTGGTATTGAAAGTGTGATTGGGTTTTTGGTTATCTGAAAGAGCCTTTGATAAAGGGAAGCAATTTTCATTACCAAATAAGGATAAAGAATCTTTCCTTCACCCTCCCTTCCCAAAATCTGAGTTTTACAAAGGATCCATTCTTTTTGTGACCTCTGATCTGGTCTAGTACTAAATCTTAGCTTTGAATTGTATCATACATAGTATGATTTTCACATACTGTATGCTAACTCTCCTATCCATATCAAACAAATAATGTACATTCTTTGACATCATTTTCCTTTATTGAAGAATTATATGGGGAGCTAGTTTCCATTTGTTCAGACTGTTTCATAAACAAATGTGATTTATGTATGTTCAGCATACAGATTGACAGACTATAAAGGATTACAAATAGCTATGTTGGGTAAATAATATTATGTAGTTTAGAATGTAGGTTTGCATTTTAAACTACATAATTACATTATACACCATAAATTGTCATTTTAGTCTATGGGATCACTTCCCATGTACTTTATGGATTTTTCAGGGGAACATTGGTCTTAGATAGTTGTGATAAAGTAGTATTGAAAAAGGAGAAAAGGACAATGCTAAAAATATAAGTACATCTTCCAGTGACACATCTAGTCAGGTAATTCACATTATTGTTTGACCCTCCTAAGGTATAAAAGTGCTTATTTTTTATTGTTTTTATAATAATCTAATATAAACCCACAAAAGTAATTAAATAAAAAATGACTTTGCAGTAAATATACCAGACTTGGTCTTCTACTTTGTGGAAGGATTGTATTGTAATAAGTTTAGTTAAGATTTGCTTATCTGATCAGAAATGTGTTACACAGAAATTATTATACTATACCCAATTACTAATCTTGACACTGCTGGGAAATACTGTCCCCAGCTGTCATTGGAGAAAAGATTCTTGGAGATCAATTCCCAGTTTGTGTGGACAAGAGGCACTTCAACACACTCAAATTAAACTATCTCCAGAGCCACACTGCAGCAGCTCCCTCTCTGTTCTCTGCCCATTTAGAAAAAATTGCTTTGTACAATCAGCTCTGCTTCCACTTCCAGGGAAGTTTTGCTTCAGCCTGTTTGCAAGGCTGGAAGGCCTGATGCAACCCATCCTGCCAGGATGAAATGACCAATGCAGGACAAAGATAGTGTCATGTAGGCCTTGTTTCTCCACAAGGTCTCCCTCACAGTTACCTCCACAGACCCCATCTGTGACTGCTGTTCTGCTTGTCCCTCATTTGTGACCCTTATAAATGGTCAGTAATTATTACCTGTATCAAGAAACTTCTAGACATGGGGACTGTTAGCCCATTCCAGCATAAAAGAGGACTTCCAGACTGTCTTTTGACTAAGAGAGAATCTAGAGGTTTCTAGCCTTTCCCTAGTTTGTATCCACCCAGCCAAAGATGATTCTGGTCCATCAACCTAAAAAATGTGTACATTCACTTTCTAGCACACTTGAGTTTTCTTTGCTGTCGAAATGATACTACCAGCATGTTGTCTTGCCTTTTGTTGTGTCTTTGTTCCCAAGACACTGAAACTCCTGGTGATTGTACTTGTCAGCCTTAAATGGGAAGGTATCAGTTTATTGCATTACTTAGATAATCCTTATATGATATTTCTTCTTTTCAGAGTGCTTCCTAGGTCCCCAACATGGTTCTTTCGGTTCTCCAAAGCCACTGCTTTATGCCAAACCTCAGCAAGAGCTCAGGCTTGCCTTTTGAGGAGCTTGGACCACCTAAGTGCCAGATCCTATTCTCACCTCAAGGAGGTGATTCTTCTCGGTGACACATTCCACACACTGAAGGATACAATCAAAATATTTCTGTTCATTCCATTCACAACCCTCTGATGCTTCCTTCACCTTCCATCCTCATGATATTCTGCGGTAATACAGATAATATTGTGTACAGACAGGCTTCACTCCTAACCTCTTCAGACGTTTTTGCTCTTTTGAGGAGACTACCAAGAAGAGAACTTAAATCTGTATAACATCTTTCCAGCTTGTTTGTTTGCTGAGATGGTGAATATTTCCCGATAATTAAGTGAAATCTCCCCCAGAATCTCTCTGTCTGAATCTTGAGAGAAACAAGTTTGAGGACCTGGGATACCCATCTGAGTTTTTTACATGACAGGAGCAGCAGTATAGAAGGAGGTTAGTTGAAGTATAGCTCGACCTAAGGACTATAGGATATTTCTTCTAGAAATTCACTTCTTCGTCAGAATCCATAGCAATCCTTTGGAACATATCAACTAAGCAGTTTGTATTGTGATACAGGTTTAAAGAGGAGAGAGAGGCCCTTGGAGCTCTTCTCTTCAGAATTCTGATCTGGGCTGAAAGAACATCATAATGTCATCCTCCTATATACAAGAAACTTTCAACATCTGGGCTAGTTCTCAAGCCAAAGGAGTAGGGTTCTCTGCAGGGTGCTGGCCTTCTAGGAAACCCCACAGGTAGACACAGCTGTACCCTACAGTCACAAATGGTCCAGTTGTTCCCAGACACTGGGTAAAGGTGGCTTGGCAGGTCAAATCTTCTCACTGCTGTGTTCAAGTGAGGTTCTTCTATACCTCTTTTTATCATTGTTTAGGTAGCATCAACAAGAAAATCAGGTGGGACTAGATGAAGTAAATAATGGTGGTTGGGCATTCCACCTTTTAGTGGCAGCTGTTTCAAGGAGTTCTCTAACAAACCTCTTCAGACTTCCTGTTGTTGAGGGTCTTCTGAAAGGCTACATGGTCAGCTATTTGAACGCATGTTCCTAGACTCTCTTTTTCTATCTAGAGACGGAGAGGCTGAAACTTCCGGATTTACTCTATTCAGATGGTGGATAATCTCCTGAATATTCAGATGGTGGATAATCTCCTGAAGTCCAATCAAAACTGTACAACCAAGGTTTAACACTGTCACTGTATGCAGCCTTATTTCCTCCTTTTAGTATTAATCTTAACACTGCCTTAATTGGAGGCTGACTTTATTTTCTCTTTCTCTTCTTTTCACAAAGGCTAAGCTACTTGCAGGTTCTAGTGGGAGCACCAGGAGCTTTGAGGATATATGGAAAAGCACTGGATCCTCCTCTCCATATTTCTAAACTTCTGTGCAGTCAAGATGATCAGGCCAACCTTTTGACTTCTTACATAAATGTAAACGTAATCTGGTCTTGCTGACATTTTACCAATCTCCATTTGAGCCCAGGATGATATGGTCATTGTTCGTTCTTACCATTGAAGTAACTTCTTTTCTTAGGCATTTACCTCTTCCTGGAGATTAAATGAGTTTGGAGCTTTAACCATTAAGGAGAACCTTTCCTACAGTTCTTCTGGACAAAAGTAGAATTATGAACAACTCTGGAAGTTTTGTCCCAAGTGAACTGAGCCTTTCACTTTAATTAGGATGTTACTCTTCCGCCTTTTTGCCTATTCTTTCCTGCTGAAAGTTGCCTTTATGTGGATGCTGAGACCTATAAGTACTGTATCCTTCTACAGATTGTGTGCTCTGTTTCATATTGTGATATTAAAGAGGTCATAGTCTTTGCCCCATTGAATTTAATAACAAATGCCCCATTTCAGTAGGATTATTCACTATGTCCAAAGCCCATATAGCAAAATAGACTTACTGTCCTTTGCTCCAGTCTGCAAGTCAGTAGGGAAACTACTTCTGCTTTAGTAAGCAGACATTCATCTAGCCTGTAAGTCAGCGGCTGGCTCATGGTAAGAGAGACATAGCGCTTTCATGAAGAAATTTGCAGGGCTGCAACCTGGTAGTTGCTTCATTCATTTACTAATCATCACAAAATCTGTTCTTTCCTTGTTGGATACTCTCTCTTCAGTTGCTGGCACCTACAGGTTGCTGTCCTTTCCTAATTCTTCTCTTCTTTTCTGCTCGCTAGTGGTGCTAGGACTGGTGAATTACGTATGCTGCACAAATAGATTTTATTAATGAAGTCAGACCGTGGAGAGTAAAACTCATGCAAAAAATGTAAAATGTTGCAAAGTCAAGCAAGCGCAAGTTAAGATGTGCCAGAATTAAGGGGGACCATGCAGTATGGCGTAGTATTTAATAACGTGATCGTATGTTGTTTTTTTCCTCCAGGACCCCTGCCTATTGTAGTGCACAGGATGGACTGTGTGCAGTAAATGAAGCAGGGTTATGTAGAGCATTAGTCAGAAGACAAGAGGAAAAGAAAGGATAGTCCTTGTTAAGGCAATTGAATATCACCAAGAAGAATTAGGTTTTGTCCCTGGTTCTGCTATAAAATGTAATATTTGATGCTGGGCAAGGCACTATATCTTAGATTATGAGACTTTGAAAAACCCATTTAGGAATTGAACGAAGTTTTTAAAAAATGTATATTGAGTTAATTTTTGTTCCGTTTTTCCCCCTCTGGGCTTTTATTCAGAGTTTGAAAATTGAATAAATGTAAGAAGAAATCTAAATATTTAGATTTTCACCCCTGACTTTCTAAGAGCTTGTCTACGTGAACATTTAGTTTGCAGCAAGCTGGCGTGTGAATCTTCCCCGCACTATCCTCCAGCACCTTAAATGTCCAGTTCATTAATGTGGCTTGATCTACACACTTTGAAACAGGAGTAGATTAAAGCACGCTATCTGTTAGTGCATATCAACAGGACCTACAATGACAGTGTATGACAGGCTATTGCGGGGTAGATTCGCATCCCAGCTTGCAGCGAACTAAATGTTCATGTAGACATGCCCTAAGACTGGATACCAGTTTAAAAAGTAGTTCTTTTCACAATATAAATTTATCTCTGCCGAACAAAACTTTGTGGTGCTATGCATAGCAGGGCTAGTAGGGGGAGAGAGTCGCATACAGTTAACTTAGGGCTTTGAAATATTAATTCTCACTGTATTGAATTTTTGTGCGTACAATTATGTGTCTAGGTATTTATATAACCCCTGTCACTGTAGCTACTTGAGCGGTATTTAAGACACTAGTCTGTATTTCAGTTTAAGCAATATCTTCAGACTCTTGCACACCACCTCTAAAATATACCCCTTGGATAGTCTACTACTAGTTGAGCTAGTACTTTTGCCCTCAGATTCAGTTGCAATCTGTTGTGGACAAATGTTTAGTGTGATCTTGACTGAGGCAAAAGATTGCCTCAGTCATCTTATTCATTTTGACCGACATCAGAATTAATCTCATATCTACATTAAATATTTTGTATTGACTTGTGCTACTTAGTTACTGTTTCCATATTATTACTTGTGGATTCTGAAACACTGTAAGATTTGTTAGAATTAGCACTTTTTTTATCAGTAATATTTAATGTCAAATGATTTTTTTTTTCCCGCCTTAGCGTGAGCAAGAGAATGCTATGGCTCGCCTTAAAAAGCAGCAACAAGAGCTGGAACACATGAGACTGCGCTATTTGGCAGCAGAGGAGAAGGAAATGGGGAAAACAGAGCGAAAAGAGCTGGAGGATATTAGAAATGAACTGAACAGGTATTATAGCATTTGTAGGATTTTTTCCCTCTGCCTCAAAATAGGGGAAGGTTCAGTTAAATCAAATTTTAATTGACTGTCAATCTAGTAAAAGAACACAGTTTAGTGTCCCTTAGGTAAAAAATCGCTCATTTATAAAATGTAAGAGTCTTGTATTATAGAAAATCTATGCCAAAGGCCACTATAACCAGCTTTTGTCATGATTGTGCTTATACTGCAGCAAGCCTTTTTTACCCTCAACTCTAAGCAGAACTGCTTCATAAAAAGCTACACTAATGGTGATTCTTTCAACTCTCCTCTTGGCCCATATCTTTATATTTTAAGTACATCTAATATTGTCCTCCATTTATTATTATGCTTCAAGTAATTTTGAAACCTGAGCTTGATCACTTATGTGGGTTTTTAAACTGCATTATCAGTGCAGAAACCTTGATGAAATCATGGTAATATGTACACAAGTGATCTAAGGTATTCTTAGATTCGAAAGGCTTCCTTTAAATTTAATCAAGCAAGGGTTAGTTTGTGTTACTTTAAAAAAAAAATTCCTTGATTTCTTCTACTTCAGTAAGAAATTTCAGTAAAAATCCATCTAGAATGTATTTAACAGGACAGAATTTTGTGTGTCCTTTACCTGTATGATGTACTTCTTTTATTGTCAGGCTAAAGCAACAAGAAGACAAAAAGCAATCACAAGATTCCAGAGATATTTCAGTTGAGCAAGTGGGTAGTCTTCATACTAGACAATTAAATGAAAGCTTGGATGATTATCTCACTCGCCTGATAGAAGAGAGAGATACGTTGTTGAGAACAGGTGTGTATAACCATGAAGACCATATAGTAAGTGAACTGGATCGCCAAATCAGAGAGGCTCTTGCAAAAAGAAGCAGCAGCAAATAATATATTTGGAAAATATTTTTGTAAGTTAAGTCAGATACCTTATGTTTTAGCATACTAGGATGATTAATTTTACAAACTAAGGCCCTGATCCTGAAGAGGCTTAGGCACATGATATATTTTACGCACTTAGGAGACCTTTTGAAGTCCAATGTAAATGTTCACGGGATGTGAAGTTAAGCAGATGTGTAAGTTTATGCAGGATCAGAGCATAAGGTGTTTTTTGTTTTTGTGTTTTTAACACATTTTTATGTTAAAATATATTTATATGTAAATATACTTACATATATTTTGGATTTTCTGTTTAAATATTTTCTACCTTTCCCCATCCCCTGGCTGGATTTATTTATAATAACACTTTTAAAAATATCTATTCTACGCTCCTCTTCAGTATTTATCATAACTTGTTTTATAGATTTCTTTCAAAATAGGTTTTTCAATAAAATTGTATTAGTAAAAAGTGACTGCAGTAATTCCCAGTGATATGAGTTTTGTTAATTCTTAGCCAAAACAAGTGCTGCACTTCTACAAATGTCATATCCTGTTACATTTGCAAATATGTTTAGTGTATTTTAATTTGTAAACTATTTCTGTGACCACAGTTAAAATTATTTTACCATAAATTCTGTAGCTCACCATTCTTTTAGCAGAACACCTTTTTTAAACTTGTACTCATTGTAGATGACATAGTTTTGAAGATAAAACCAGAGGTATAATTTACCAAACTGAAACTGCACAAATTATTAGGTAACTCCAAGTCTGATCTTGTAACCATTCTTAGCATGGAAATCTCTTTGCTATTGATGAGAGTTTTGCATACAAAGGTAAAACAGTTATTAGTTGCTTATGAGGCAGTTAAGGTCCTAATTCAGAAAAACACTTGGGCATGTGCTTTAAGTCCATCCTTATTCAGGAAAACACTAGTTCTTTGTAAGCACACGTTTAAATGTAAATACGTGCTTAATGCCAATACAATTATAATTAGTGCTTTTGTAAACAAAGATGCTTTCCTGAATGAAAGTCTAAATGGCAGTGGCTACAGAGTTTTTTTTCAATCATCTATGGTTTTCAGTTTTAAATTTTTATGTGAAATTGAGATATAAAGAAGCTTAAAAAAATGAAACGTTATACAGTATTTGTTAATTGCCATAAGAGAAGAGCACAAAGAATAGGGTGTTTTTATTTTTTTCTGACTGCCAAAGTTGAATAAGGATCATTCTGCATTATAAACCCTTTACTCTGTTTTGGCACAATTAAAATTCGTAGTGTGGGCAGGGTTGAAAGCTTAGACTTAATCTCTTCTCCCATCAACGAATGCTGGGGTTTTGATATATCACCTACTAGCACAAATGTTAGTGACTGGTGCAAATCTCATAGTACTGAAAACAAACCCTAACAATTCAGTTTCACTTCAAACATGAATGAAGACAATTAATACAGAGAACTTAATTTTTTTATTTAAAATAATCACTGGACTTTTTTATGGTGTCCCAGTCATGTAAGTGCCATACTCTTCTTTTGGAGCTTTGCATTCATGTAATACAAATTTTTGTATTGGTTCTGGGTTTACTTCTGACATGTTGTTGATAAAGTGGATAGTATTTCTTTATTCTGTCACAGGTCAGCAATTTATTTAATGGAGGGTTTGTTTAGGTCACTTTTTTGGAAGAAAACAAACTTTTTAAAACACTTATTTTGTGGGGGGAAAAGTGAACATGAAACTTTTTCATGAGGAATGATCATTTATCAATAAACGCATAAATTTCATAACAAAAAAAAGCAATACTTAGTAAACTTGTCAGTGTTTAAAAAATGTTTATTGTAATATGTTAATGGATTTAAAGATGCTAGTTTAAAAAAAAATACAGCATAAAAACCTCAACTGGCTGTGTGAATAATGAACGCTCAGGTAACCATTATAAATCCATGGAGAATTGTAGATGTTTAACTATGGCTACATATTCTGTATCACTGATGTATGATTATATGCAAATATAGTCAAATAAATGTGGGATGTTTTATTATCTTGAATGCAAGACCCGTTCCGAGTCCTTTGAGTCATCTTTCTCAAAGTTTATTCCTTTGCTGGGATTATAATTTTTTCCAACACTAGAGGGGGCCTTAGACTAAAAAAAGGCAACTCTCTTAAAATACTAAAGTGCATTTTTTTTGGCTTAAGTGAAGTAAAGAGTCTCATCTTTAAATTTATAATATTTTAAATTTTGTGATTTTCATGTTTTTATTTAACAAATAAAATCTGAATTTAAACAACCACATTTTACAGAGGACTGTATATTTGGAGAAAACATTTTACTTCAATTTATTGTTACAAAAATCTATTCTTAGTGTGTTAGATGCTTGCACATAATTGTATATTCAATCAATGAAAACGTTGCCAAATTCAGTTTGAAAACTCATTTGTTTCTAATTCATTGTCTAGTTTTACAAGTCTTTTATAACAAAAATAAAGGTGGTGGTGGTGGTGCAAGATTTTTTTTTTTTAAGAACTCATCACCGTGAACATTTTTCATTTTAATCAACTAAAACGTTTTTAGTAATACGCAAGATAAGGACGCTTTATTTTTTTAAAGCTGTTTCTAGGCATGCTACCTGGATGTCCATGTGCATTTACATTTAAAAACAGCATTGCAAGAATGGGAAATGTATATTCTGTGACCTTCTAGATAAAAGCTTTTCTGTACATTTTTCTTAGTACCTATTGACAATGGATTGTGTTTCTATTTTGACCAGGATTGAAAAGGATATGGATGGAATTTTAGGCACTTTAGTATATGCAGAGTAGGTTTAGTTTATTTCAAACATAACTTGCCCAAAGGCTTTTCCATCTAAAATAGCTGTTTATTATGTCTGGTACAAATACATTTTTCCAGAGGTTTGTTATGTATTTGTGTGTGCGCGTTGTGTTCCAGAGCTGTTTTTAAATGCATTGAATTAACTGAAGATCTGGTCTTGTTCCAGCACACTAACAATGCAGTGAGACCAAATCTCACTTTATTCTGCCGTAAAATGTTTCAGTGAGGCAGGAAAAAGACCAACTCCCTGTCCTCCCCTGCCCCCGCCCCCAAATACACACACAAACACAAGATACTTGGGTTTATTTAAGTTTATCCAATAACTGAAACAGGTTCCTAGGAAATTCACATGCACCAGCTCCAGCAAACACTTACTTATGCACATAGTTAAAATCCTGGCCCCATCAGAGTCCATGGCAAAAATCCTGTTCATTTCAGTAGGTCAGGATTTCACCAATGAAGTAGACGGGATTCATATCTCTAAGTGTTTACAGTGTTAGGTCCTTAGATTGAAATAGCTTTAAGTGGTTCCCAAAGTTTTTCATGTCGCGACCATAGTCACGTTAACGGAGGTGATCCCAAAGGGGAAGGATCTAAGAGATTCAGAGTTTGAAAATTAAAAGCATGAAAAAACATTTCTAGACAATCCAAAAAATTGCAATAGTGTGATCCAGATTTTATAATACTTTTATAAATCGGGCTTGCACTCCAAGATGCAGAAAAACTGGGCATGGAGCATGCCCCCCTCTCACCCTCGTAATCACCTCTCAGACGTTCACCCCTCTCATTATCCCCTTCCCTCCCTCAAGGGAGGGAGAGCCCCTCTGACATCACCTAGACACAAGAGCCCTTACATCCATGTCTGACCCCCTTGAGGGAGTCCCCATTTTTGTTCCCTAGCAAGCCTCTGGTTCTCAGCACCAAGAGAGTAGGAGCTTCAGCTGCCTTGTTGACAGAGTGATGGCTACACTTGAAATTTCAAAGCGCTGCTGCGGCAGCGCTTTGAAGTGTGAGTGTAGTCAGAGCGCCAGCGCTGGGAGAGAGCTCTCCCAGCGCTGCACGTAAACCACATCCCTTACGGGTGTAGCTTGCAGCGCTGGGAGCCGCGCTCCCAGCACTGCGGCACTGATTACACTGAGGCTTTACAGCGCTGTATCTTGCAGCGCTCAGGGGGGTGTTTTTTCACACCCCTGAGCATGAAAGTTGCAGCGCTGTAAAGTGCCAGTGTAGCCATGGCCTCAGGGTCCAGGTGCCACTCTGACGGTGTTTCCAGTACCTGTGTGACATGCTAATTGCTGTGCTGCACTCATACATGCATGGGTGACACTTTACAGTTGGTTGTAAAGTGCCACAGTTGGAGTTTCTTTTTTCTCATGAATGCAAAAAAGCTTTCCCCCTCCTTTTCCCCCCCCAACATGTCACAACTCCCTAGGTACCCTTTCACAACTGTCTCCCCCAACCTTCCCAAAGAGACATAGATCTCCAGAGAGTTGTTTACGGTTGTTGTTGTTTTTTTGTTTGTTTGTTTTTGTTTTTTGCAGTTTTGTTAGAGATTAATTCAATTTGTCTTAATCTACCAGATAGTCATGGCCCTGACCCTGTGATTGACTCTGCATGGGCAGACTCCTGCATGGAATCAATTGCAGGACCTGGGCCCATTTTTGTCCAAATCTAGTTCTTCAGCTGGTGGTGGGTCATTGGTACCTCCAAAAATGAGGGCATCTGCAAACTCATTACTTATATATGATAGCCATTTTCTCATCTCCCTTAGCCACATTAATTGTTGAATATTTATATATCAGCAATGCTGACTTGCTTGGCACTACACAACTTCACTACTAGAAGTGTTACCTGAAATAACTATGTAGCGCTATTGGTTAAAGATAGAAGGGTAGATGTGTAATGTTTTTATACCCTCACAACTGACAGTGGAGCTTTGATAAAGGTTTTGAGATTTGTACAAACAAATTGAAAGAATGTTTAATTATTAAAATGCTTATCTGAAATATCTTAGCTTTAAAAAAGTTTGTAACTGCAGTGCAATGGAATTCAGTAGATAAAGAAATTTGCCAGATGAAATATATATAAAAAAACAAACAGCAGTGTGTGCTTTGAAACTAGATTTTTAAAATAGATTTGCATGGTTTATTTTCCTATATATTGCTTTTTGTGTGGAGTTATGGCAATTGCACTTCTTTGCTTAATTGTTATTTTACACTTTGTAATCCACTTTCAAGATCTGCACCTTTTCTACAATGGTAATATTATGTCTGATGCTGAGGTTTCATGTATTCTACCCCTACCCTTTTTCGCTGGAATTAAGATGCCTCTCCTTTCCATCCATTGAGGTTCCCCAAACGCATGATGCAATGATAAAGAATGGAAGTTGTCTATCACATCTGTTAAGTGCTACTGAATTATGTCTGTACTAGTTAATACATATTTACTCAATTATTTATTTTGCTACTTCTGTGCTTAAATGATCATGACCTGTGTCAAGTCTCGAAGAGGAAGCACCAGCTCTGCTATTGTTAAAGACAGAACTGCAGAAAAGCGTCTGTATACTTAGATCTCATTTCATTTGCTTCTCCGGGGGGTTGTATTAGTAGTGTTTTCATTAGAAATGTTTTTACAGATGTTGGCTCTCCAGATATGAAGTCTCTGTGGTGGAGAAGCAGTCAGGAGTTTGGCATCCAGAATAGAAAGAAAGGGGTTGGGGGGAGTCAGCTTTGAAAGACTAATTTTATGGAAAAATAATTTACTGACTTTGAGTATAAATGTACAGTAACCCCATGGAGGCTTTAAGATAGAGGAATTGAATTCTTGCAAGTACAGAAATTGTTTTCTATTCTTAATTTAAAATCCCCCCACAAATCTGTCATTCTTCATCATAGCAGACTAAAACGGTGCCCATTAATAATGCTCTTGGAAAAGTTGCACCCACTAATTTGTAGGCCAGTTTTATTTCAAGTAAAATACTTGCAGCTTGACAGAATTTTGAGAATTTTGTGTGTTTATGGAGGAAAGTTTTGCCTCGCAAATGTACACACAATACACCAGTGTAGTAGTACAGCGGTATGCTGAGTGTTTGATCAGATGGTTTTAGTGCATGTGTGGATGTATTGACAAAGGCACGTTTGCACTGACAAAATAATTCATGATGAACATTCAGAACATGTATGGAGACTTTAAGGTAGGTTCATGTTTTAGGATTCCAGAAGAACAAGATTTGATAAGTCAAATGATCACACTGGGGTGCTCCATCCTGTTTCTAAGCAGTATGGAGTTTGGTTTTACTATAAGAGAAACGGTTAAAAAATTTTCACAGAAGTGTCATCACTATAAGTCATATTTAAGACTGTTTTATTGCATAAAACGCTAAATAAAGTACATCAAGTCATAATGGCACTGCAACTGAACAAAGCATTTAGTTGGTGAATCGTTTAACATGAGTTCCATATGATGTCTTATCATGTATTTTAAACCAAGCTGCTGATTTGATGCAAGGTGGTACAGATGGATGATGCACTAGTCTTTTATTTCAGCACGTGATTCAAGTTCTGCTGTAGGTCACCAATGGGAAAATGAGCTTGTTGGTCTCACCTTAAATTCTAGTGGAAGTTAACACACACAACCTTTTTAATATGTTCAATGTATTTGTCTGTGTTTGTGAAAGAGACGCCCAGGACTTGAGCTGACCAGGTGTTACAGATCAGGACTGAGGTGTATTGGCAGGGCTGTGACTGGAAATAGTCGTCATATTTATTTATAGTAATACCTAAAGGCCTCCTATCAGAGAGCAGTGTCCCATTGTGTTAGGCACTGTATACTCATAAGAAAACAGTTCTCACTCCAAACAGCTTACAGTTTATACAGCTTATTAGCTTTATTTTTATGTACAGTAATTTAAATTAATACTATTAATCCCTTATTTTTATGAGCAGTCACACACCTGTGAGTGTAGAGAGCTGGTTTGGGCTACTTCTCTGAGACCCTTTTAAACTTTGTGTGGAGAAAAGAGTTTAAAAACAAAGTTCATGTTTATGTCAAGGTATGTTATCAGGTTTGTATAACTTCTATAATGTATTCACTTAGCTAACATACATTTTTTTTCTTATTTTATGGTTTTCGGAAGTATGGCTGATTATGATGTTGCTTGAAACATCTATTTTATTATTTCATCTCTCTCTGGAGATGTTTATGGGCTAACCATAACCCAAACATGTCTGCTGAAGAAATGGTGAGTTTGCAGCCCAGAATAACCTGAAGCAAATTCACAGGATGTCAGCAAGAGCACAGGCTGACTTACCACACACATACCATAATGTCTACCATGGCTCCCTACCAGGGAGAAGAAGCTACCACTTTGGGAAAGCTTGCATGTATGTCACCCTATACATCCAGTCTCTAAAGGGGAGAAGTTTTTACCCACCACGCTTTCCTGAATGTCTTTGCTTTCTGTTTCCTACCAGTTCCTCCACCATTTTTCCATCTGCTTTTGACCCACTTGTAGATTTTTATTGTACTGCCTTATCATGAACAACCAGTTTGCACCATGTGAGTCCTGAGACTATATCCAAATCTCTATACTTATCCTTCTGGGGGCTTCTTGCCTTGTTTTGTGAATACCACTGAATAACATTGTGATCCTTGGTGGGAAACGCACAGTCCCTTGAGAGCAAATGACATTTTATGGCTCCAGGATTGTATTTTCCTATTGCATACAAAACAAATCATTGGTCTCCCATCATATATCTAAAAGGATCTAAAATTAGTTGAATTTGGAGAGTGTCTAGAGTCTCCCTCAACCACAATATTATGCCCACATTGTAGGGCTAAAAGTGTGTGCACGTGTGTATGCAATGTAGAGTGGATAAAAAAGGAGGAATCTGATTATCTGACTAAAGTAGCAAACCATGTGCTGAGGTGGGTAAGTTAGTACAGATGGGGATGGAAGCTGCACACTTCTCTTCTTAGAAGCCTGCAGAAGCTCCTTTTTAGGTTTAAGGGGTAGGAGATGAGTGATTGGGACAGGGCTGGTGAGCAGCTGCTCTTGGTGTTTTGCTCCTTTCTAAATCCAAAGGATCATGGTAATGATGATTAGCTCACAGTCACAGGTTTTGTCCCCTCAGAGAGGAGGTGATATCAGAATAGCTCAGAAATGAAATGATCCTTCTTACTCAGCAGATCAGAATTATATTTGTATTGAGAGTCACATCAGTTGATTTTAGCAATAAGTAGCTTGTTACTATTTATTCCTGCTTAGCTCTTCAGAACCAACATAACTAGTAAAGTGAGCTGGGTTATATTCTGGACTAGGCATCATCAGCAAAAATGAAACTTTAAGTGCAGGGCCAGCATTTTCATTTGAAGTCAGAGAGGTTGCACGTGTGTAACTGAGGAGAGAATTTGGACTGCAGAATTATTTTTTTTTATTTTTCAGTTGGTGATACATGTGCCAGAATGAATACATCTTGACTTTTAGATGCCAGATTGAGGTTGTATGGAATGGTAGCTTTAAAAACCACCCCTTTATTAGTTAACTGAGCAAATCTGATCTAGAGTCATTTGAAACAGTGCGTATGGAACCCCACAATGCTATTTTAGAGTCCCTTTTAGATTAGAACCAGCCTTCAAATTATTGAAGTCAATGCTAAAATATTCCATTAGTAGTGGAGTCTCTGGTTTACCACTCCAAGGATTTAGTGAGTCTAAAGAATTACATCTTCAACTGCTACCTCTACTGCCAAGGAGCTTTAGTGGTTGTTCATGCTGTCTGAAAGTCTAGTCAAGACAGTGATTTCAGGCATGTAAACTTAAAGTTTCAGCATCCAGTTCAGATACTGTTCTACACAAAAATAAAAGGGTTCTAAACCTTTAAAATGAGTAAAGATTCTTAAAAGATTGATTTATTTTTTTTAAATTTAATTTTCACAGGTTACTGGAAGTGTGAGTGAAGCATAACAGAAAACAGACAGATAGGGGTGGTAGGAGAAATCAACAAAAGGGAACATCCCTACAACAATCACACAATGTGGAATGACAATTTTAATTGCTTCAATTAACAGAGCTGACCTCTCCTAATGCTCCCAATATTACAGTGGTACGTGCAACGTAGTGGATAGCGCACAGGACTGGACCTGCTGAGTGACCTCAAGCAAGTCATTTCATCTTCTTGTTCCTGAGTTTCCCATTATGTAAAATGGAATTAATGATTCTGACCGCCTCTGTAAAGCACTTGGAGGCCTGCAAATGAAAAGCAATATATCAGAGTGGATTTTTATTATCTCATTAATAATATACAAAAATGAAGTAAGGAAGGAGGGATTGGCCACTACTGGAACTATCTTTCTCGAGCAAGTCAATAGAAGTTGCCTATGTTAGTTTCTTTTGATGCAGCAAAATCTAACAACTATTACTTCCTAGTTTGGTTAGCAATTTAAGCATAAAGAGCCTCTTAAAGAGAGGATTTTTTCATTTTTAATTTCTAAAATTGAATGAGGTTTTTCCAGTCCCATAACTTCTCAAGAGAACCTTGGGCAGGCTGCATTTTTCCTAGAGAAAAAGAAATCGATGTGTAGCACAGAGTGGGGTGTGCTATAGTGTTCTGAGTCTAGTTATGGCTTTGCCACTGATTTACTGTGTGGTCTCTAGGTAGTTCCTCTCTGCCTTTGTTTCCCAATTTATAAAATGCGGATGATGCATCCAAACGGGGTGTTGAGGATCAACTAGTTAATGTTTGTATGGTGCTTTGAGAACATTTAAGGCGAGGAATTGTTTATTATCAGATCCTTTATGTTAAGTGAGTAAGAAATTGAGAGGGTTTTAGTGAATTCTTTTATAGGAAAATCATTTGCTGACTTATTAGTATTGGAGTACTAATAAAAGTGAATCCTTATTATCCTAAGAAACATGACAGATAATGTTCAAAGTGAAACTTAAAGGGCTGGAAGGAAGCATTAGTACAATAACCCTCAGCCTGTGTGAAGCCAAATGTCTCCCTCACAAAGACACACACATACCTCATCAGTGAATTTAATTCCAATGATAAAGCTATAAATTCTCTAAACTGGCCTGGAGTTTAGCATAAACACTCTGAGAGGATGCTGGACCACAGAGAGAGAGAAAGAGGCAGAGAAAGCAGTTGCTTAGCTCTGGCTGATTGTCTATTGCAGAGAATGCTCACTATCAGCTGCTGAATCACAAAACCTAAATATCTCCCTATATATCAACTAGTTACCAGCATTCTTGTGATGGTGGAAAATATCTGATCTCTGAGGGGGAGCTAGTAGGGGGGTGGAGGAGAGACTGATACACTTTGTGCAGGACTAACAGCTGCTGCAGAGTCCGTTTGGTAGTCAGCCCTTTGTTTTGCCACTTACTCCTTGGCTAGTGCTATAGAGCTTAGATTAGAGTGACGAGTCTATCCATTCTAAACTGGTGATAAAAAACTGATAAATCGCACTCCACAATGGAGCTTTTTCCCCCCTTTTCTTTTTGGTGTGTACACACTAGTAGAGAGGCAAGTTCCTCTTACAAACAGAAATTAATGTTAGTGAAATTGTTACTGATGAAAGGTGTGAATGAACACATGGTGGGTAAATGCAAATAGAAGTTGTATGTTTAAGTGTTTACCTCAAAATTAAGCTAGATCAGAGTATCTGTTGCCCCCAAAAAATAAAAAAAAATCTGAAGTGTTTTGCCAAAAAAATTCTTCTCAAGTGTTAATTTTTTAACTTGCATGTATAGGTGCACAAATAGTGGTCGGGAAATAATTTGGCAGTCATCAAATAAAATTATTCACAAAAATTCATTTTCATTGTCCTTCCAGTTCTAATGGAAATATTCTGCTAAAAATGGAAATAATGTACCTTAGCCATAACAAACGCTTCTAGAATTAAAAAATAAATGGTTGTCCATATTGTCATTTTGCTGCTGCTTATTTTACCACTCAAGTTTCAGATAAAAACACATTTCATGCTGTAAGGAATGCAATCTATTACAGAGAATGAACAACATAGTAACTTGTGTACTGCAAAATAACAAACTTATGTGAGTACAGGCAGGTCTGCTGTTTATATTGCTGGATTCAAACTTTTAGTTAGATAACTTTTGGCAGTGAAAGTACCAGACTGTTACTTATATACTAGTTAATATTGACTTACTTTTTTTTTTATTAAAAAGAAAACGACCTTTAATGGTCCCTGAAGTCTTAGCTTAACTGATTTCTTTTCTGTTATAATAAAGGATGTCTATTTTAATCAGAGGTTTAACTAGAGATTTATTCCATTTTCATTAGCAATAGAAGTTGCTGAAGCCCTTTCAAATGTTTGCTTTTGAGAGAAGAGGAACAAGATCCATTTATGAAGGGATGAAAGTATGGAATAAGCATAGAACAACCCTATACAAGATTTCTTTTAAAATGTGCTGCTGCTGAACGGTAGAATATGGAGTTGATAGGTGTTATAGTTAGACATCTTCAAGCTAGAAAATACTGCTATTTATTTTTTTCCTCCTTTTTATGAGGCAGCATCACAAAGGTGAGGGCACCAACATCAGATATTGTAGTAATTTTCTTATAAAAGTAGATATTACACTCATTGGGGATTAAAACTAGCGTTGGTGCAGGTTAAAGGCAACATCAAGCATGAGATTTTCATGAGCTAAAATTCCTGGTTAGTGCTAATTCTTGTTTCCTTCATCTCTTTAACACAAGCTTTGGGAGGTTTCTTAATGGAAGATTTAAAATCCTACATTCATGCATCCTCATAATACATGTTTTTAAAATATCACAATCTAAACTGCTTTTTCTAGTTCCATTTTTGTTATCATAGTATCTGTTTTAATGGCTATTAAGCTACAACGTCCATACCTTATCTTTGTCAGTTAATGTATCTAATTCCACCATTCCCGGAGGGAATAAACCTGAAACTAAAGCCTGCAATATATTAAAGAATCAAGAACGCTTATGCAGAACAAACAGAGGATTTAGCTTGGATAAACAGCAGAGAGCTCAGTGTCTTTTATGTCCAGAACTCAGAACTGGAAGAAGAAAATGACTATAAATTATCCCAGTGCAACAACATAACATAAATGTATGTTTATTTAAAACTTTATACAATCATTTATCTGGGCTGTAGCTCAGTCTCAAAAAGTGCTCTGCTGTAATGAGGCACTGAGGTTAGCAGTGAACAAGAATAAAAAGATATATGGTCTTCAACCAGAATTTGCTTATGGGGAAAAATGAAAAGCACTTAAGCAGGCCCAGAATATCTATAGCTGGTAGATCAAGCAAGAGGATAGTGCAATAATAACAAAAACTTTGATACGTTTTTTCCTGTTTCTCTTCAAAATATTACATTTCTTGTAATGGGACATTGTTTTGAGAGCTAAGAGGAATTAAGTTGTTCCTTAATTTTCACACTTGAATAAAGGCTGATTTGTTGTCATTGTCTCAAGTATGACATTTCTCCATAAAAATTAAGATTAAAAAAAAAACAGGGCAGGACTTCGCGTTAATATGCATTCCAGGGGAGGAACTCGTTCAATTGTGCTGCTGTTTACTCTCATCTGTAGCAGTGCTTACAAACCATAGTGATTATCCTGAAAATGTTACCACTAATTGTTAACTTTTAAAATGTGTTATTCGTGGTAGATTAGAAAGCCAGTAATTATGTATTTACACTTGAGACTAAAAATCTGACCTATATAATGTAACTTTTATCGCAGACCAGCAAACGAAGCATTCATCTGTTCATGGGGCCAGATTCAGTGACTGCTCTTCACACTCAGTAGCACATCACTGCTTGGGTAGTTCCAAGAAGAACTCAGTGGGCCTGCTTGAGGCACAAGGTGCCATTCAATATGACATGGCAGAAACTGGCCCACGATGGTCCAGATCCCAAAAGTGTCTGAGAGAGACCTTCACTCCTATGTTGTCCAGGAAGGGTTCTTAGTACATTGCAGCACTAGGCCTTGTATCCTGTTTAGAAGCTCAGTGTTTGGGTGGTGGGGTAGTGATGATGGTATTAAATAAGGGCTGCAATGTTGAGTTTGATCTATTGATTTCAAACTTTCAGCTTTATGTTGCCAGAGTAGTGCAACATGTGTGCGGGCGTACACTCAGTCGCGTGTAATGCTTTCCCCCATTTTATTTTATCCTGGCAGTAAAATGAAATTGATGTGAGTCATGTTGTATAGAAAAATCCTACATTTCTATGTCCTTGAAATTAAGTGTTTGGCAGTGGCAGATGAACCCCATCTTACTATCACATCTAGCCCATTGTGCAATGCTGTATATATGTGGACCCATTGAAGCCATGGCAAGTCTCCTAGTCTCTTCAGTTGCAACAGGTTTAGGCTCTCTGGTAGTTAATTCCCTGCACAGCTGATCAACTGAAGACTTAAAGCATAAGGTACTTTACATGAACGGAATCATCATTGTTGCTTGCAGATCTGCAGATGTTATCAATGATCATAAAGTTAGCCTATTCTTTTAAAATCCAAACACAGTAATTGTCTCTTGATTTCAGTTTCACTTTACTGCCACAAAACAGGTGGGGTTAGGGAAAGTATTGTAAACCTGTGTTCAAAAACACAATAGGCAAATCATTTTATCCCCCTGTAGTACCATTTTGACAATGTCCGTTTAAAACAGAAGTATTAGTGCTATAAACTACATGATTGCATTAATAGTTCTGTCTATGCAAATACATACATTTTCAAGCAAATATACGTACTATGTCAATAATTAAAATATCCATTATTCAGTATTTGCAGAGCTGTTATAAAGTAGCATATGAATACATATTTACTGTAGATAATTTAAAATGTAGATTATTTCCTTGGCAGACTTTCTAGCAACTGTTTATGCATTTTAATTTCATTATTTACCTCCTGTAACACATGAACGTTTTAAAAAAAAAATCCTATGCCTCCATCCACAGAACTCCCATATGTATATAACGGAATCTCTTACACAACAATAGGTGTCAGTACAATCTTTAAAATAGAGCAATACAGTGAACTAGATGATAGAACTCATTTTATTTTTGTAATTGAAACCATTCTGATGTTAGGTTTTTTTTGTTTGTATTTACATCTTTAAAATGGAGCAATAGTCCCACGTTGTTGGTATTGGTATATACCTTGTTAGACTGCAGAATACAGTAACTGTAATGTGCTGGGATATGGCATGGTCTGTGAAAACACTGATACGGTCCCTTAACTAACACAGTGACAGTCGTGTGACCAGCACTGCTTTAACCATTTCCCACTAGGAACTAGTGGGAAGAACCACAGTTTAAAATAGGAATGGGAAACGTATAAAGTCTTAGAGGTAGCATCTGCTGGTGGAGACCAGGTTAGTCTAGGCACACGATTGTCAGAGCACTTATAATAGTGTCTGGGAGGCTTCAATGAATACTAAAACGTGGCCAGTAACAGTAGGATTCAAAGCTGTGTGAGATTTATTCCAGACAGTTTTGAACAGGACTTTTTTTTTTTTTTTTTAAATTTCTAGCTGTGTTATTACACTCGAGCAAGTGTCAATTTTTTTGCATAAACTATTTTTGTTATATGATGGGCAATTTCTGTCTGTCCTTTTCTATAGTATGACTCTTCTAAAGGAAAAGAGATTCAGATTATTGAAGATTGTTCAACTTGTCTGTTCCACGTCCTTGTTCAAAGTAGGCAAATTGTGGCTGAAACCTTTTTCTCATAGTAAAACACCACAAATGCCGGGCCAGATGATAGAACAGGATCCACATGACTGAACTCCTGCACCCTCAAGTTGTCACAAGACAGTTAACTTTAATTTGGAATTTTATTCAGGCAAAAAATGCTATTTTCTTTCAAAACAAAAAAACCCAAGCACTTCATTTTAGTAAAATTTGCACCAAAGAATAACATCAGCTCTTTGCATCCTTTTCTGTACCACAAATTCTTTCCTCAGGGTCTCCATACCATCACAACAGAACTACGGGATTACAGTAATCTTTACAAGTCAGTGATTGATATATAATAAAATGTACATATGATTTTAAAAAATACAATTAACTAGATTCATTTTAAATTTCATACATGCCCCCCACCCCCCAAAAAGAGAGAGAGAGAGAGAGAGGGAGGCTGGTCTTGTTGAAAAGAGACTATGCAGAGAAAAGGTAGTTTCACCTACTGTGACTATAGAAAGAAGTGCTCACCTCAACTAAATGTGGTGGGTCTTTGTCTGGCATGAAAAAGTAGATGGGGCTTGTTTAAAAGTCCCTACTGCATTTGGGGAATGAGGGAGGGGAAAGGGGGGTGGACTTATCTGAGCAGAGTAAAGGAGGGGAACAAGAAGTGGCTAGATCAGATGAGGGCATTGACCCATTGTGTGCATTGCAGGTGGGGGAGGGGAGAGAATGAGGTATTTATACCCCTGCAGTCCAGAAGCCGTGCTCTCTCATCAGTCATATTTTTGGCTGATGTTAGGGAAAGAACTGTGAAGTATGTAAAAACTGGCTGGGGAGGAGGCATCCAGCCTAATTGCTGATGCCTCCTTGTCAAGGTGTCCAGTGCAGGTACTTGCTTATCAGGGAGCCTGTAGCAGGAGTTGAAAGTGGATTTGTGGGAGGCATCCTCTAAGGAAACTGGAAGAAAGGAGTTGGGACTTCTACCATTAGCTACAGCAGGGACACCCCCCCCATTAACACTCATACAACACAAGGAGGATAGCAGGGTCCCAACCAGCACATGGCTGGGACCAGGTTGGGAAGGGGGAGGGTTTATGGCAGCCTTCCAAAATGGGTGGAAATGATGAAGGAAAGAACGATGACCTGCACTGTACAGTTCATTGCCAGGTATTCCCAGATATGTTAAGTGACTAAAGTTGCATCTCAATTAAACCACATCCATTGCACCTTCCCTGTCTTCCTGTATAGCCGGGGCAAAAGAACTGAAGTGGCTGGGACTGCTTCTCCCTCATATAACTTCAGTAACTGAACAGTCACATGCAGTGTTGAAGTGGTCTGCAATAGGCACAACTTTGCTAGAAGGTTCTGGAACTCAGTGGCTGCAGGGCTCCTTTTCCCAACAGCATGAATATGCAGTGGCAGCAGCAGCAGAGAATAGTAAGTAACCTCTCCTTTTGTATCTCAGCTTGAAGTTATTGTGCTAAAAGTTATCCCCTATACACATGTAATCACCTCTGCCATGTTGCCTATAATTACATACTAGTGAGGCTTCCCACATTGCTTTCAGTGCAGTACAAACGAAAAGCACACTCTAACTCATTTTAATCGTTTCAGAAGTTACTTATAATATACAACTAAATGTTTAGTTATGCAGAGGACAGCTTGTCACAGACAGCTTTGTTGCTAATGTATACAAACGTTGGTATGGCGCTGGCCTCCCTCCCTACACACACACACACAGACACACAGACACACCACAGCCTAAATAAACTGATTTATTTGTTCCAGTTATTTGATAAGTGCATCATACCTCAAACCCTAAGAAACCACTTTAGGAGGATTATAAGTTTTATGATGTGAAAAGATTACCCTGAGTGTGCTGAGCAAAGTTTATATTCAAGGACTCTGTGGGAGTGAAGTTATTTCCAAAGGTTTGGGCGGGGGGGGGAGACATACAAAAGAGGGATTTTCTTTTGTTGTTGAGTTTTCATGAAGTGACTGGCCTCATCCTCATCAAGCCTCTAAAATTACTTAATTCAGGAAAGATATTTTCTCTCCCTCACAGATGTGAATGTCAGGATTTCCCTCTTTTCTTTATAAAAGCCAGTAAGTTCAACAGTAAAATAGCTTAAGAAAAACAGCCATAGCTTTTTGCATGTCCCACAAGAAATAATCTGTGCATGCGTACTGTGTTGTGTGACACCATAGGCTACGTCTACACATGCTGTGGTGAAGGGTGTAACACAGGCAAGCATGCTGCAGGTGGGGGTACATATACGGTTTTGATATGTTTTCAGCAATGTGGGAATCCAGTTTTTTTGTTTTTAATATGTTGTGAACTTAATTCCCCTTTTAGAGTGAAGGCTTAATAACTTTGGTCTGGACCAGAAATACAGTGGGCTGGCACTATATAGGCATAATTTTAAACTTTGGTCTGGACTAAGTATACAGTGGGCAGGCAATATACAAATATGCCACACGTTTGTGCCAAAGCACCTCAAACTTGCAGTCCTGTCCTAGGATCTTGAGCAAATATTAGCTGTGGTGCTGAATCATGTGGTATTTGTGTAACCATCCAGTGTCCATCTACACTAGGAGATGGCTGCCTCCATTTTTGTGTGCCAAACTTTAGATACTTTACAGAGGGCAGATTTCTAAAGTGGGTGTACTTAGCATTTCCTGAATATCAGGCCCCTCTTATGTGTCTAAATTGAGGCATCCAAAATCACCAGATACTTCTGAAAACTTAAGCCACATTTTATACCCATTTTCAAGCAGTAGTGCAGTTGCACTGGTGCTATCAATAGAGCAAGTTCTAGTGTAGACCAAACACAGGCATTTTCATCACATCATCTAACCTTGCTCAAAAACATCAGTTACGTTTATGCCAATGGAAAGCTGTAAAAAAATTGAGCTTAAGATCTGATTTTCCTGGCTACCTAGATTCCAGCAGTAGTTTAAATTTGTGTCCTAAACTACTGTGCATTGTTGCTGAACGCTCCATTTGCCACCTTTCACTCCAGAGTGGTGGATGAAAAAATCTGGGAATTATTTGTATTTTGGGCTTTTACTTTTAAAATGCTTTGTGATTGAAAGTATTACATAAATGTAAGAGATTTGATTGTTTATTATTATTTTGGGTACCGTTCTTGGGTTTATTAAGAGGTGTAGAGGTATTTGTTGAATCAAAATCCCTTCTGTTTACATTTACCTCCCCAAATGGTGTGAAACAGAACTCTACTCCAGTGAACATTTTTATTTATTTTGAAACAGGCAAAGGTCTAATATAGCCAGGGTATTGGCATTATATTAATATATCAGTATGTAAATAATGAAAGAAAGACCTGAAGGACACAAAAGACAGAGCATTCTTGTAGTATTCCATAGGCCATATGTTTAGCCCATTAAAGTCAATGGAAGTCTTTCCACTGACTAGAAGGGTTTTGGATCAGGTCCTAAGCTAGTGTTTCAGACTGAGCACACAGAGGATTTATTTTCCTCTGAAGTGCACCAGGACCTGTCTGACTTCACCCCAATCATAACAGCTGCACTTTTGGAAAGCTCACTGTGTTGGAGACCATTCCATTCCTCTCCCTCCCTCTAGTGACCCCCCTTCCCCAAATACACACATACACTTCTAACCCTGTTTAAGTCCATTAATGAATGCACTAATGTCTGGCTATATGTACTCTGTAATACCACTGTTACTAGAATGGCATTTATATTATACTCTGTCTCCTGTATCTTTCATAAGGGAGTTTTTATGTGTCAGGAGAAAATACTGGATTACACTCTTTATTAGCCTCATGATACTATAACCCATCAATACTTGTCTAGGCCTGATGAGGTCATGATATGATTGTTAATCAGAGTGAAAGAAGGGGCTGGAGGAGAGAGAAATACCTTTAGAAAAAATCAATTGAAAACTGGTTGTTGCAGGTAAATAAACACAATGTTTTCAGAGTAAAACAGAGGACAGCAGATTGGCCTGTTGGTTAAGCTCAACCATAGTATCAATTTAATATCAGATGTCCTTTGCTCAAGGAGAAAATAAATGATGTACTTGCAGAATATAGTCCAGTGGTTCTTTTTCCACTTCTCTCAACCTCAGTCATCTTTAAGATCCCTTCCATTCAGGAAAGCAGTTATGTGCATGCTTAGCTTTAAGCACATGTAGTGTTATTGGGGGATGTCCCATTAATTCTTCAGCAGGTTAAAAGGTTTAGGCTTTAGTAGGCTGTCTGGCACTTGGTGGTGTTTATTATTCACTTGAAATTTTGCTCTGATCTTTCAGGGTTCCACTTTGGCAAAAAAGAGCAAACTGTTGTGACTGCTTTGTATATTCCTTGTAATAAAACTTGCACATCTCAAAGCCAGAGAGAGAGAGAGGATCATTCTTATTACTAGGTTCATGTATAGTGGTCTGCTTTAGCAGTACCAAAATGTCCCTGGAGTGAGCCTCCACTGAATGACATTGAATGATCACTGATATTATGGGGCCATTTAATATTACTAGAATGGTTAATTTTGGGTTTCAAGAGTATGCTACTACTGTTTAGACTTATATAGTACTTTTAATTTTCATTATGTTTTCACCTCACCACTCTGCCGTAGTATATATTTTATCATGAAGAAGCAGAAGTAAATAAGCTAAACGACTTGTTAAAGGCTACAAAAGGAGTCAGTCAGTAGTAAGACTGGAACATTGGCATTATAGAATCGTAGAAAGTGAGGGCTGGAAGGTACCTTAAAAGGCCATCTAGTCCAGCCTCCTGCATTGAGGCGTGACCAAGTTCCCAGTTCTGGTTCCCAGTCTACTGCTAGGACTGCTAGACCATGCTTTCTGTAGCATTTCAGAGAAGTGGTGAGAAGAGGTAAAAGGTACATTTTGTGTCTATTTCTGAATGAAACCCACATCAGATAGGAGGACTACATTGCTCAGAAAGTTGGACATGAAATATAATGTTCAGTGTTTTTCACACCAGTCCAGGTCTTTAACTCAGTCCAGATTGGTAGTGGTGAGTCCTATGCCAGGTATTCAGTGGCTTATATGTAATGAGTTGATACTTTAAATCTAGCTCCAAGTAGACATAGATCCATATCACAAAACCTCCTCTCTGTTTGGCTGTTAGTCTGACAATCGCAACACAGTGGCCTGGGACTGAATGTACAAGGAAGCTAACTTCTCACCCTGCAGAGGTTGTTCCTTTAAAGCCTGTTAAGTCAACGGGCAGGGGTGTGCATGTACTGCCTCTTACTATACTCACTCTATTCTGAGAATTAATGGATGATTTCAGTTTTCAGAGCTAACCATCTGGCACCTTTCACCAGCACTAAATTAAATTTTAAAACAGGAAAAATTAGAAATCCTATGACATTACAGTTAGCTCTGCCAGGTCCCTTGGTTTTAATCCGGGTGAGAAATTGTTGCCTAGGACCTTAAATTATAGGAAATGCATATGTGTTTTAAAAAGCGATGAGTAGGAATAGCAGAATGAAAAATAGAGAAAAAAGGTAAGTCATATATGTAATAACTCTCACTGTTAATTCCGCCCTGCCAATCTGTAGTAGGTGTGTTCAAGAATAATTTAGAATTCAAAATTTCCAAGGCAAGATCTTCAGCTGATGTCAATAGGCATAGCTCCACTGACTTCAGCTAAGGAAGCTCTGACAATTTGCACCTGCTGGGTATCTGCCTCTGTTTTCATAATTTTTCTGAATCACTGCATAAATAGGCAGGATATTCTGCAGTTATGCAGAACCTTTTGTGTTCTTGTCTGATTTTGAATATATGTTTCAATACATAGACTTAAACTTTTCCTAGACTATTAGGTTTCCTACTCTTCAACTCCTATCACTAGAAGGCAAACTCAATTCCAGTGGTGCTCCTGGAACTACAGCTACTGGGGAGCCTGGGCTGTGGTGAGGCCATAGTAGTATGTGTTATTTATTGCTCATATCCTGTGCTACATACCTTGGAGTATGACCAGCTTCATGCTAGCAGAGAGCTTCTGGTTGAAGCATGTCAGAGGACACACTCCCTTTAATGTAACACATGCCATTCATTTAACTCCCTCCATAAACACACATTGTCCCCTACCTCTGAAACAGGCCATGCCAAAAAGTTTGGAGTAGGACATCCATTTAGGGTTGCCAATCCTCCGGGTTTCGTTGGGAGTCTCTCAAATTTAGGTTCTGTCTTAGAGGCTACTGAAGTCAAACTGGGAGATTTTAGGCTACTAAAAGTCGGGCAACAAGTAGGGCTAAGACAGGCTCCCTGCCTTCCCTGGCCCCGCGCTGCTCCCAGAAGCGGACGGCACATCCCTGCGGCCCCAGGGAGGGAGAGAGTCTCTGCACACTGCCCCCACCCCAAGCACCGACTCCTCAGCTCCCGCTGGCTGGAAACTGTGGTCAATGGGAGCTGTTGGGGTGGTGCCTACAGGCAGAGACTGTGCATGGAGGGGCTGCAGGGATGTGCCAGTCACTTTCAGGAGCGGCGTGGGACCATGGCAGGCAGGGAGCCTTCCTTAGCCCGCTGTGCTGCTGTCCAAGGTGAATGCCACCCAGCAGGAGCCTGCACCCTTCACCCTCTCCTGAGCCCCAATCCCCTGTTCCAGCCCTGAGCTCCCTCCTGCACCCAAGCTCCCTCCCATAACCCACACCCCTCACCCCCTGGCTCAGCCCAGAGCCCCCTCCCACACTCCGAACCCCTCTCCCACATCCTAACTCCCTGCCCCAGCCCGGTGAAAGTGAGTGAGGGTGGGGGAGAGCAAGCAATGGAGCGAGGGGGGATGGAGTGAGTGGGGCAGGGCCTTGGGGAAGCAGTAGGGCAAAGGTGTTTGGGTTTGTGAGATTAGACAGTTGGCAATCTACATCCATTGTATCTTGAGTATTCCAGCTGAAGGGCCTTAACTGAGTGACTTTACAGGAGACCTAACAATTATTTGAACCATCCCTGTTAGAGAGCTTATTTTCTCTGCAGCAAGATCCTGGATTTGACCTATGAATCTTTGGCACAAGTATTTGGGACTCTTACTACATGCATGCCTCAGAAGGGTGCTTTGCTACGTACGAGATCTGTTGTCCCTCCCTCTCCCAGCATTCCACATATGCTCTTAGCAGCATTAGTTATAGCACACAACTCAGGGTTCATGTTGAAGGGGAGAATTAGGTAAGGCTGAGCATAGATCCCCTGTTCAAAATAGCACATGAGTTTAATGACTATAGAGGTAGATGACAAAAACAGAAAATGAAAGAGGGAAATGATTCCAGCTCTGACTAGAGGAGACAGAATACCTGCAATGATTGCAGAACAGACTCTATTATGAGTCTCACAAGGCTAGTGGAGAGGAAATTCTATCTAAACCAGTGTTTAACCAAGAACACTGTGAGATCATCGGGCTTATCGACTGTGCATCTTTTTTTATTCTGCCCTGAAGCAAACAGGGACCATACATTCGGCAGTAGCAGCCCATTTTCAGAACTTTCCTAAAATAGAGGTACTACCATAACCAGTGTCTCCCCTCTTTGAGTCATGGTGTAAACAACTGCCCTGGGCAAGGGCACAACAAGGCTGTTTAAGAGCATATATTTACTGCCCATTGATTTGCACAGCTCCTGTGTGTCCTGTGAAATCCGTTTAAATGAATATCAGTTCATCAGCAGGAACAAAGCTGAGAAACTGAATAAAAACCTGCTCAGAGTGAAATTCACTCTTCATTCTACTGTAGGAACAAGTTTACTTCTGTTCACATTTCACTGTAGGAACTGTGCTGTACCAGCTTACGTTAAGGCTGATGCTGAGACAAAATTAAAAAGAAAAAACATTTTAAAGCAATACATTCATAGAGTTTAAAACCAGAAGGGACCATTAGATCATCTAATCTGACTTCTTGTATATCTCAAGCCATTAAATTTCACCAAGTTACCCCATATTGAGCCCAATAACTTGTTTGACTAAAGCTTATATTCCAGAAAGGCAGCCAGTCTTTGTTTGAGTGTGTGTGTTTGTTCAGATTCACCTGCAAAATCAGTGGAGTGGAAGAGCTCTGCTTGGCTCCTTAGACAAATTCATATTCTGAGCAAGCCAACAAAAAGAATAAAATTATTTTAACACATTTTGTAACCATGGGTATTATATAATTCAGCTCTATGGACCTTCTATTGCAGTGGTGAGCAACTGCGGCCAATCAGGATAATCTGATGGCAGGCTGCGAGACAGTTTGCTGACATTGATGGTCCACGGACAAGGCCCTCTGCAGCTCCCAGTGGCCGCGGTTTGCCATTCCTGGCCACTGGGAGCTGCAGGAAGCAGCAGGCTGCAGGCATATGCTGGCCACTGCTTCCCTCAGCTCCTATTGGCCAGGAACAGAGAACCACAGCCACTGGGAGATGCAGGGAGCCATGCCTAAGGATGGTCAATGACAGCAAAATGTCTTACAGCCTGCAATCAGATTACCCTGATGGGCCACAAGTTGCCCACAACTGTTCTATTGACTTATTGGCACTTCATCTGTTTACCCCAGTGGAGAATCTGGCCTTGTTTTAATCTCTTTTCCAGGTTCATAGCAAAGAAATGAAAATATTTGTTTTAAAAGTTAGATTGCTGAGTTGGCTAAGCATGGTGAGCCAATCCCAGCTACCAGAACTACAACCAGAGCTAATGTCCTAATGTTTGCATCATGTGTCTGACGAAGTGCGTGTTCACGCATGAAAGCTTATGCTCCAATACATCTGTTAGTCTTTAAGGTACCACAAGACTTTTTGTTGCTTTTTACAGATCCAGACTAACACGGCTACCCCTCTGATACTTGACGTCCTAATGTTTGTCTGTCTGGCCTCCGTCTTAAATTCTACTGCCTGATTTGCAGAAGTAGTTAGTTTTCCTGGGCATCCTCTGAAAATCTGCAAGATTGAGGCCAACAGAGAGATACTGGAGTCACCTCTTATAACCATAAGATAATGATAGTGATTTACAAGAAAAAAAAATACTATGCCAAATGTTCTATGTGATTCTTATCTTTTTCACTAAAAACAGGAAGAAAAATAGTTACTTTTAAACTGATCCTTTTCCCCCATATTCATGAATTCCTCTGGACATATGTAATTCTGACTCCTCTAGAAATGAATTGAAAGATCTGGAAAATGAAGCTCCTTTTCTATACAACTTGCTTTACTGGTCTCACATCACAAATAGTTCGTGCTCATGATGGGACAGTAGACAATTCATGTGAGTGAAGCTAAGATGACATCAGACTAATATATTCACAATATACAATACTTGTACAGCAATATCAATATATAAATTCAGTGAATATGCTACCTTTGGACTGAGACGTTACAATTAAGCATTTAGAGGGAATCCGTGTCAATGATGTCTTTAACATTTAAAGCAAGTTATCCCTCATTTAGAGGATATAAATATGACAAATCAGCTGTTTGATAATTGCTTTCATAGATTTAAAAATTTCGATTTACTTGTCAAATACACACACAGGAGAGATGCAGAGTTTAGGCAGCTTAGGCAAGTTCAACAGCTTTTTAAAACCAACTGCAAGCATTTTGTTTGTAATTAACATGACTGTTGGATTCAGCATTAACTTTAATTTGATTTTCTTTGGGAATTTTATATACAAGTCCTTTTCATAATTTAGTTTAATCATTGCTGGACATGACATGATTTCTTCCCACAAGCAAGTCTCCTTAGGTTCCTGGCTCTGAGGTTTCAGTTGCTACCATGAGTTGACATGAAAGCAATGACAGATTAACCTTTTCTTTTGGCCTCATCTCAGACCAAAAATGTTGCCCTACTGAAGCCCTTAGCTTGCTCCATCAAAACAAAATGCCCCCTTACCAATGCTTAATGTACTGAGCCCACATTCAGTAAATAGAACTTCAAGTGTGCTTGAAAACCAAGGGGGTACAGTATCCTAACGATCAGAGAACCACCACTGCCGTGATCTGAGACTTGCCTAAGCCAGATAAAAATGAAAAAATGGGCAAGAAATTATATTTTACAAAAAAATCGTGTATATATTTTTTAACTGTTCTGCTTGTTGCTGTTCTGGACATTCCCTATCTCCCCCTCCCCCAATTTGACAATGTAACAACACAATAGTTTACAACTAATTTAGGAAATTGTGACACAAGGGACTCATAATTTCTGTACTGCTGGGAATTTGCTGGGGCATTATATGGCTCCAAGGTGGTTCCCACCATCAGTTAGATGTGGATGTATTGCTAGAAAACACTTCAAGGCACCTTCAAAATGTCTGCCACTCTTCACAAAGATTTTTCCAATTTTTCTAACTCTTCAAGATCTCTTGGGGAAGCTACAGTACCTTAGAAACACTGTTGGGATGAGAGGGGGAGATGAGATGATTCGATCTGGTAAGCAGAAATATGCCATTCCAACCACTATCCTCATCCCAATTACCTAGGGAGGTCACTGCACAGGCTTCCTAAGTCAATCATCCTCATCAGTCAGACAGGCACAACTTTGTTTTGCAGTCATTTGCACCGGAATGTATTTGCATGTCTCATTAATTTGTCAGCTTCCATTTGGGAATCATTCTTGTGTAATCAACGAAAGTCAGCAGGTAAACGTAAATATTTTCACAGGCTATACCTAATGCAATCCTGTAATCAGCTGTTGATAGTATATGTTACCAGGGACAAGAATGCATCATAATAACAAATAGATAGTAGAGAAAATTTGTGTGTGTACATACACATCCTCTCTCTCTGTAGATAGATGTGTACACATGTACAAATTAAGCAATGCCTAAGAGAAACTAAAAAAAAGATTTTATTTCATAAAGACTAAGCCTAAATTCCACATATGATTAAAAATAAGTATACTATTTAAATACAATAAAAACCATAAAGCACTGTATTTCTAAGTTGTCAAAAGTCACATTGTAACTTATCAGCTGCAAAGATATCTAAGAAGCCTGTTTTTTGAGTAATGGTATTTGAAGAAATGCACTTATCTGAAGAGAGTGTTATAGATTTCTGTAAATCAAACATTAGCCAAAAACCAGTTCCCCTCTATCCATTCCGACCTCACAACTTTGAATATATATAATACACATACTAAGCTAAATCCTGTTGTTTAAATCGATACTACTATGAATGACACTATATAAATAACTCAGGCAGACAGATGAATAGACATTGAGCTGAGTAAGGACAGCAGAATTTTCCCACCTGTATATACTAAAATTCACAGTATCATATCCACAGTAACACTGGTGCATACACAAATAGTATATTAGTGGATAACAAGCACTCAAAACTAATTTTATCCATTTCTTCCAAGCATTGGTATAACTGGCTCATGAGAACAGGATTCTCCTTGGGGAAAGTCCCCTATGTTTTCCATTATTATGATGTGGTAAAATAAAGCTCATTCACCATCTCCTATTTTTCCTGTCCTCAGGGAAAAGAATGTACCTTGTTAATGAGAGCAGTACGCAGCAGCAGCTACAATTAAAAGTCTGTTGATGTTCCTGTTATAATTCCCATTTGTGAAGGGTTGTGGGTTGTTATGGGTTTTTTTAATTCGCTCATTTCTTATTCACTTTGGGCTGAAATGAAGCGCTGGCATTCTTCTCGGTTCCTGGAAATTCACTTTTTGTAACAAAAGCTGCTTCTAGTTCAAGATAGTGAGTGCTCTTAAAAATGTGCATTTGTGGAAATTCCCTAAGTATAGGGAATACCACTGAAGTCAGTCAGCGGCAATTTAAGGGTCTCCACTAACATCACTAGAATGAAACCCAAATCAAAACCCTGGATCTGAACTTTGTGGAAGTCTGGCGCCAAATCCCTATAATGGACTATATCCTTACCCCAGATTCAAACGTATGAAATTTTGAGAAAGTTCAGCTTCAGATCTGGATATTGATGCTCAGTCTGATTTCTAATGAGTGTCTGCTTGGTCTTTACATACTGGTTGTGGTTTAGTGAATTTATGTCTAGATCCATAAAGTCTCTCAGAACTGTTTTTTGGTTCTTTTCAAATGCTATTACCCACAGGAAACTGTATTATAAAAGTTGAACACCATGTTCATTTTCTAGGATATATTCACATGTCAAGGTTTTTTGGGGAGGGAAAAATCATTTTAATGTGATCGTTTGTTGGGCCTTAGGGTAAAATTACATTTCACAGCTCCCTTGTTCTCATGCTATGGTAAAAAAGAGATTGATGTCTGAAATTTCAACTGTATTTGTATTACAAATTTGTTTGACTCCCTTGAGAATAATTGTCTCATATCATTTGAAGGCTGGTAATTCGTATGGAATGACCTCTGTGTTATAATTACAGCAAGAATACTAGCGTGTAACTAAGCAAAGTGAAAGTTACTGTTCTTGGTTTCTGTCTTTGTTGTTTTTATTAAATTACTCCCCTTTAAGAGAAATACCTAGAGATATGGATTTTACTCTAGAGGTCTTTTTCTAGGAAATACGATGTCTTTTATCTGCAAAACATTTGAGTATTAAGGATTATCTGCAGTTTGCAAGGTGTTTTTGAAGTTATCTTGTATTTCTGGAACATATTAGCTAAAATGAACTCTTTACAAGTGTTTCAAGATTTTCATTTTAGAGTTATCTGTTTTCTACCACTGAATTGCTCTTCAGAATATGCTGCTTCAAATCGTTTGTAGTTTTCTGAGAACAGGTTCAGCAGTGGTTTACATGCATACCTTTTGTTATTGGGGGGAAGGATCGCTCGGTGGTTTGAGCATTGGCCTGCTAAAGCCAGGGTTGTGAGTTCAATCCTTGAGGGGTCCACTTAAGGTTCTGGGGCAAAAATCAGTACTTTGCCCTAGGCCCCAGAGGGGCCCCCACACAAATATAGTATTCTATGATATTGCAACTGTTTCTTAATGGAAGGGGCACTCAAAATCGCTTTGCCCCAGGCCCCCTGAATCCTCTGGGAGACCCTGCTTGGTCCTGCTAATGAAGGCAGGGGGCTGGACTCCATGACCTTTCAAGGTCCCTTCCAGTTCTAGGAGATAGGTATATCTCCTATTATTATTATTATATTATAGGATGTAACACTGAATTACTAATAATCTGCTCAATAGGAGGGAAAATCCATGGGAAGCTGGTAAGAGATCTGGGGGTGACAGTGGACAGAACATTAGACATGCAAAATTAGGTGTGAGTTTGCAGCACGATGTGGCAGGAAAAAAAAGTAATGCAATTTTGGATAGTATATGGTTGGGATCTGTGCCCTTTCTGCTATTCTTCCTAGACCGCTAGCTAGCTAGCTCTAGACAGTGCTCTATAGACCTTAGTCTGAGAACCTGTGTATGGATGAGTATGAATTCATCTATGTGGACATTTTTTATGTCTGTATGTATTTTTCCCCCTCCCTTATTGCTGTGCAAGAAATTGAAATGGATAATTACCATTAATAACTCTGCTAGGATTTTCACATTCAAATTCTTTCTGCCTCATTGAGGTGATAATCAATTCCTCAAAATATGTGTGTAGTTCTGTATGTTCTAGGATCTTACCCTCCTCTTGCTTTAAAGGCATATTACTGGTGTTAGCCTGTGTTAATACCACTGGGAGTTTTTGCACATAAATCCTGAGTGCATCAAGAAATTATGTTGGAGTTATTCTCATATGATTCTTCTGTTTAAATAAATCCAGTAACATGTACCACAGGGGCTTACTTCTCTTAACAGTAGTTTTTTCTATAAATTCTTGAGCTAGTATTTAAAACTGAAATGTAGATTAGAGTGTCTCTTAGGGCTCTTCATGTAAAAAGTATCAGAGATGCCATTTCCTAGGCAAAAACTGTTGTAATTTAGATACCTTGCTGTAGAATTGCTAGTAAACACTGATGGCCTGATTCTCTCCTACATTAAGCCTTTAACTGCAACTACCTTATGATATAAATACATATAATAAACTGCATTCCAGCTAATTTTCCCTTGTACTTCCTTGAACAATGTTCATTGGAAAAACTTGGAATTGACATCTCTAAAATTGGTGTTTAATTGTGCATTCTATGAAAGTCCCATTGTCACGGGCAGCAATAGCACCTAGATCTTTCCAAGTTTTAGTAGCAGATCTCTTGCCTCTGTTTTTTTTCTGACTGTTTTTAGGTGATTGTGGGGGGAGAAAAACCATTTTCACTTCCCTAATTTGTGAATTAGTTATAGTGATAGATAATTAGATTATTCATGTAAATGAAACTACATATTTTTCATTCTCTTATGACCTAAAGAGTTCAAATGTGTCATAAATGACCACCAAAAAAAGGTTTCCTAAAGTCATTTCAGTTAAATGACTTGATAGCTTTGTAAAGTGAGCCTGCACAGAGGCTGTCTAGTGATGGAATTAGAGGAAAATGAGAAACTTTGTTGAAGAGTAATGAGAATGTTTTGGCCATTGCCTTTGATGGATATGGTGGAAAAATAGTTAAAGTGCTTGCTGTGTTAATATCAGCTGACATAACAATAGTTTCCAGAGAACCAGACTTCTGAATTCTCACATAAAACACTAGGGAGCTTGAACAAGGCAAAAGAATTTAAGGTTTGGAGGGGGGAAAAAAAGAAAGAAAAACATTATATGTGTTTGGCTACTTCAAACTAATTTTTTTCCAATTGAAATGGAGATGATATTGGGAGGCTGGGGAGTGACCCAAGCCAAGTCTGAAAGAGCATTAGTATTGCTACTTAACCTGAGGCTCTTACCTTATGAACTCACACGCTGAAGAATCTTTAATCAGCATTTCTTCCAGCATCAAAATGAAAACTGGTTTATAGAGTGAGAAATAATAAAAAGCCCTTGTGAAAACTTTGCAATTCCTTACTAGTATAGCCTGTTCCTTGCATTGCTCTCCCAATGGGCCAAATCGTAACTGGCCTTTATGCAGGAGCACAATGAGGGAAGGGCTACAACAAAGAGCTTTCCCCTTCTCTATGCACTGTGCATGTAGAGGGCCAGGCAGAAATGTAGCCTGTGCATGGAGGGAAGTGCAGAGACTGCTCCTTGAATATTCTCCCAAGGCTACAGGTTACCCCAAACAAGGCAAATAGCAGGCAGGGCCATGACTCTGACCCTCCTCTGCACAGGTTCACTGAGCAAGACAGTGCAAGCTGCATCCCATAAGAGGGTATAGCAGTGACAGTGATCCCTCTCCATGACAAGGAGCTCTGGGATGAGGCATACTGTCTCCTTGAAACAGAATGGCTGCTTATGCCCCCACTGGGGTTGATGGCTCTGTGGTACTCGTAACTCCAGGCTTAAAAGACTCCAGTGAAGTCCTTTGTTGCTCAAAACGAAGACTTGCTAGATGTAACAGAAATCTCTATTACACTTTTTGTAAACTTATGTCAATAATGATGTGGTTTTTTTAATGCATTGTGTGGTTCAAGGTGCTACAGAGCAGCTTTATTTGATCTGGACCAGTCTATGTTTTGGCTGGCGAGCTCTGTCCAAGGTTCTCTGCCATATTATCTCAGGTGCTACATGAGAACTATAACAAGCTTGATGAAGTACAAAGCTTACCAGTGCTGTTTCCCTCAGCTTAATGTAGCCTAAAGGCTGCTCTACATTATACTGACTGCCCATAGCCCCATTGGGGTAGCTGTGGATCACTGAGATGTAGAGAATTATCTTACACACAACCTTTAATAGCCTGACCCAAAGTCTGTTAAAGTCAATGAGAAGGGGGCCTTGGATCAGGAGCAAAGCCAAGTTTAAGGCCATTCTATACCCCAAACACAAATAGAACCCTTCAGGATTTGCCATCTCCTACATGGTACCCTTCTTCTTTACCCCACTGATTTTTAGTGCTTCAAGTTGTGCATGTGGTTAAGTACCTTGAAGAATCATAGCCTTGACAGCCAAACTTGGGAGCTCTGAATTGCATAAGAGTGGGGACAGATAAGTACTAATTGTGTCTAGTTTAGTTAAACTGCTATCCATTTCTAACATGGCTGTTTCAGTGGCTATCACACCTTTTAAAGGGCTATGTTGTTCTTTTTCCAAGTTGTCAGTGTTGTCAGTCCATCCTGCCCCACCACCACCCCCAACCTGAAATATTTTGCTAGGACACAAAGTACAATCCACCAAGAAGTATTAATTATATCAGATCCAGAACCATTTTCCTTTTGCTTCTTGTTGTTCAGTAACAATTCTTTTTAAACATCCTGATCCCATGTATTCTTTTTTGAACAATTGCACGTGTCCTTTCCACTTCATGTGTGTGCATGCCCAGTGCACCACAGTTCTTGATATTTTCCCTTAGTGGTACACCAGGGCAGCACATGTGCCATCAGCCACTTCATGTTGGTTCACAATTGTATAAAGGTTGAGCTGCCTCTGATCCCACCCCCAGCTTCCTTCTCACTACGTGTGATTGGTAGTCAAACTGCATTGAGTTGCTACTGCAAGTTTCTCCCTTTGCAGGGAAATTATCCTCCTTTTGTAAATAGTTAAGATAGTGATATTCATTAGTATTAGATTAGTATAGGTCAGCTTTGTTGTTTTTCTTGGTGTGGGTTCCCTCTTATTCATGCCCACTACCAGGATATGCATCAGTCTCTGTATTTTAAGCCTTGTGACATCTGCAAAAAATCTATGGCAGTGAGTGACCATCATTCCATCTGCCAGAAGGGTCTTGTGAAGGTCACATTCAATATCACTGCCATATTTACGGGGACTTCAAACCCCAGCAAAAGGAACAGCGATGCAACTATGCCACATCCTCATGGAGGCTGCACTGCATCTGCCTTCTGAACCTTCTTTGGCATTGGTAAGAAGTGAGCTTTGGCACCAATCCTCTTCTCCAATGCTGACAAAGAAGCACAAAAGATCAGACCCCTGACTGAAGGATCCAAGATTTGGCCCTGCTAGGGAATCAAGGTCCCAGTTTCCGTCCACCAGTGAACAATCAAGAGGACAGGACAGACCATCTTCTGGAAAGAGATGTTCCCCAGTACTAACCTCTTCTTGTCTGTTGTTATCATTTCTGGCACCAGTGCCCAGTCTGTTAACACCAACCCCCACTAAGATGCTGACTCCTTCGGTAGAATAACAGCACCAGGAAAGTCTCTCAGTACAAATGACATTGGAGGCCTATGCAACAGCATGAGACCTACTCTCCCTCTTGGTACCAGACTCTCTGATGGTCCAGGAAACAAGCCAGGCAGTACCAGTGTATCATCAGGTCCTGGCTGTGGACTCACCTCACCTCAGAGTTGTGATTAAGCTCTCAGGACCATGGAGGTCTAGATCTTCGGAATGTCCAGTGCTCTCTTGACTGGTGCGGTCCTGGGATACACCCAGCATGCTGTCCCTGGTGCCGATATTTCTGGAAAGATACCCCTGGACTTCGGTATCACCGCCACAGCACCACTGTAGTCAGGTGACTCAGGGCCCTTCTCAGAATCTGAAGTAGTGTTGTAATAACTGGACCTACAAATTTACTCTAATTGTAAGCTCAACTATAAAAAGCATGTAAAAGTATGGCATCTCCACTGTTTCCTGGGATCTTGGCCCTTTGTCATCTAGATCTGGAGAGGTGTCTAGATCAGACTGTACCAGAAGGAGGGGGTCCAGGTGACATTGCCACACCTACCGGTTATAACTGAATCCCAAAACCAAGTGAGATGAAAATAGGATTGGATTTTAATAGCAGCAGCAGCTTCAGTCCATCTCAACTAACTTCTCCTCTTTTCCCCAAAAGACAGCTTATTAACATCTTCGATACCATCTAGGCAACTCTCCAACAAGGGTTTTTTTCCTTCTAAAACTCCAGCTAAAGGGAAAGGGAAAAAATGTTAATGTTAAAATGAAAAGCTTTCTTAACACTTTACATTTCAAAAGCTTTAACTGTTTTCCCTTCTTTTCTGTATCTTTAATAAAAGATTTAACGGATTTTTAACGGTGTGTTTGGTCTCTGTATACCAAACCCCGAGCATTGTTTAACACTATTTAGTGTTGGACAGTGCCTGTACTATGTTAACATCTTTGGGCCCCTATATTCTCTCTATATTAATATAACATTTTTGGCATTAGGATTAACACATACTCAAAAGCTGACGCCTTAGAAAAAACAATGATTTTCAAAGTTAGCTTAAAACAATAGTTTTTTTTAATTCTTACGTTTTAAGCTTGTTTAAAATAAGCATACAAAGCAATCCATTGATGTTTTTGCTTTTTTTAAAAAAAAGTTAACAATTTTTAAGGTTTTTTTTGTAAAATATGTTAACAAATGTTTTGTTTCAATTTTTAAATTTTTTATTTTAAGGTTCGTATTTTCTTTTATTAGTAATTTTAAAGGTTTAACTAATTTTTTTTAAAAAAAGCATAAACAAAGCATATTAAATTGTTGAAGGTGAAGTTGCTAATGCAGATTTTTTACTAAAATAACATATTGGGTAGCCCTCCTTGTTAACCAAATGCCAGCTGAATTCAGAATTGCTGCTGCACTGACTAAAAATTAAATTTCAAACCACCAAAACCAAAGGCTCTTGCAAGCAACACCAAACTTTTTGGTGACTTTTTTCTAATTGTTTTGATTTTTAAAATTTTTTTAGTTGTTTGTGCAATTTTTTCCTCGGTGTTTTCCCCCTTTTTGTTGAGTGTTTCAAATAGCTCATGAATGCTAAAATGATTCCCAAAAGAACATCAGTTTGTTGCTTCTTTTTAAAGGAGGCAACACTCTTAGTTAAAAATGCCATCAGGGCTAAAGTTCTTCTCTGAGTAAGCAAGCGTAACCACTAATACATAGAATGTTTGTCGTTAGTTCATGCTGTATATTTGCACAATGTTAGCAGCAAAATGGGGGAGGGACTTTTTGCCATTTTTACTCATTCTGGGCAAGCAGCCAAAGAGGTGATAAGAGCTAGTTTGTTTCTTAACATCTTACAAACAAGCAACAGCAACAGTTTCAAGTTTTGTTTTAGCTACAAATAAAGTAAGTTGTAAATTCTTGTCTTTGTTAATATTTGGAGGATTTAATTGTAATTTTTGTAACATCTACTCCAGTACTATGTAATATCTCCCAATTTTGGTATACACAAATTACAAACCTTAAAATATAACCAAATATCTTTCCTTCCCTTCTTCTAAATGCTTAAACTAAAATAAGGTTTCTGTTTGTAATTGCTTTTTTTAAAAACAGATGTCCAGTCCTAGGTGGAATTGGCTCATTAAAAAAAGAGAGATTATGTTGTAATAACTGGGCCTACAAATTTACACTAATTGTAAACTCAGCTGTGAAAAGTATGTAAAAAATTGATAAAATGTCAAAATACCCTATAATAACAAATGTGAATAGGAAAATGTACAAAAGAGAGACAAACTAAATTACTGTAGTCAAAAAGTCCTTGAGCAGGCCTATGTTAGAATCCTGCCTAGTAAAAACAAAAGATGCGGAACCAGAAATTAGTAAATCAAAATTGGTGAGTCAAAAACAGGCCTAACTGGTAAACAAAATGATGAGGGGATGAGCTATTCCCTTAAGGAAGAGACTTTCGTGGGGGGCATGAGGCTGGAAAATGGAGGAACCAGATGGAGGTTACTGGAGCGAGCTGCACCATCATGGTTAACACCCGCAACCATTTCCTGGGACCCTGGGCCTTTGTCATCCTGACCCTGAGAGATGTCCTGACTTGACTGGGCCAAAGAGAGGGATCCAGATGACATCACCACCACTACCAGCTCTAACTGAATCCCAGACAACATCTGAGATGAAATAGGATTGAACTTTACTAGCAGCAACAACAACAGCTTCAGCCCTTCTCAACTTTTTATCTTTCACTCAAAAGGACAGTTATTAACTTATTTGATACCATCTAAGATACTGTCAGACAAGGGGTTTTTCCTTCTAAAATATTGAAATGAAAGCTTTCCTTTACATTTCAAAAGCTTTAGCTGTTTTTCCTTCTTTTAAGGAATTTTTAAGGGTGTGTTTGCCATGGTACTAAAGCAGGCCGAAGTGTCTGTATGGCAACTCCTGAACTTTAACACTGTTTAATGTTGGACAGTGACTGGGTTATATTAACATCTTTGTGCCCCCTAAGTTCTTATGTCCCTCAGCCTCGGATAGATGACAGAACTCCCCTTCACTTTCATCAAGGGAATTCCACTACTGGTGCCCACTGGATGTCTAGAGACAGTCCAGGGAAAGGGATGCTTGCAGCAGTCACGGCTGAGGTCCTATGCTGTACTCATGGCCATAGGGCATGCCTCCCACTTCCAGATCCTCTCTGGTTCCTCAGCCTTTCAGATCTCCTAGCAGACAACAGGCTAGCTCACATGAACAGGGTGTTATTGTTCACACCAAGCAAGACTCTCAAAGCCTGAGTCAGGTTTCAGAACCTCAACCCACTGCACTTCTGGAGGATCAGCTTACAATTCCTTCACATTCTTCCTCCTCATCACCTGATGAGACTGTACTTCCCTGGGATTCCTCTCCTGTCCACAATGATTAGAAAGCTTATCAAGATCTTTTAAAGAGAATAGATACTTTTCTTGATGTTCCTGTTAGGTGGTCCAAGAGAGTTCTCACAGGCTGGTGCACATTTTTGTTTCAGCAGATGGGTTCTACCTGTCAATGATTCCATACTAGAGCCTACAAAATCATTGTAGTGAACATCATCTTGTCTGAATCTGACATCTCAGAGAACTGAGAGAAGGTACCATGTCCCGTCTTATGGCTATGAACATTTTTATACTCATTCTTAGCTATGTTCCTCAGTTATCTCCACAGTAAATGAAAGAGCACATCAAGGATGATCATCTGCCCTAAAGTAAATAGACACAAAGGAATTAAACCTTTTCAGCAGAAAGATGTATTCCATATCTGGTCTACAATTTTGCATTGCTAACCACAAAACCTCTTGGCAAGTTATGGGTTCTCTTTCTGGGACAATATGGAGAAGTTCTCAGAAAAGTTGCAAAAGGATGCTAGACAGAAATTCCAAGCCATATTGCACAAAGGCAAAATAATGGCTCAGATCTCTCTGAAAGCATCCTTGGATGGGGGAGATTCAGCAGCCAGACTCATCATCTGCATAACTATGCACAGATATTCATGGCTTCAGTCCCTGGGTCTCCCACAATAGGTCTTGCAGATGATCCAGGATTTCCCCTTTGAAGGTCTCCCTGCCTTCATTCTATCCACAAATACCCATTTATGTAGCCTGACCAATTCAGAAAATGAAGGAAAAACCATAGAAGATCAACTCCTCCTCAATTTTCTTCCTAGGTGGGTTCTTCAATCCCAAACAGTCTGTCTGACTGCCTTATTGAAGACAAAGTAACACATTGTTGATGCACAGGTTTCTCCCGCCCCTATTTTTTCCAACAGATTGTTCCAGTTACTATGTGTAGGTCCCACATTACCACAGATTGGTGGGTTCTAAGTACTGTGGAGTTAGGGATACATTCTGCCATTTATTTCCATCCATCCCTCCCAACCCCCTTCCCTGTGTCTCTTCAGAGACCACTCTCATGAGGATGTCCTCTGAGAAATGAAGTCACTTCTCCATTTGGGAGCTATAGAAGAGGTTCCACTTCTCCACTGAGGTAATTACTTCTATTCACATTACTTTCTGATTCCAAAGGCAAAAGGAGGTCTCAGACTCATCCTAGACTTGTGAAATTTGACTGGTACTCTGCCCACAATTTGAAGAATACATATTTTCATGATACTATCCATCTTGAGTGGTTCCTAAGATTTCTGGTCTTAAGATTTCACCCATTACCCTTTGGACAGACTGCTGCCCTGTGAGTATTTATAAAATGTAAAGCAGGTGTGGCTGACATCCTAAGGAAATCAGGTGTTCAAATATTTCCATACCTGGATGATTGTCTGGTACAAAGTTAATCCATGCTCCAAGAGATCAGTCTATCCAGGATCTGATGCCTCTTCAATGTTCTGGGTCTGTTGCTCAACAAGGACAAGTCAGTCTTCTCCTTAGTTCAGAGAACATAATTTATAGGGTGAACCTGGATTCTGTCGTAGCCAGGATATTCCTACCTCAAGCCAGATTCCAGACATTGCTACACATTTTCACAGATCTCAAGGCCCAATCACAAAAAACATGCTGGTTTGAGTACCTGCAGGAGTACTAGCCTCCACAGATTTGACAACTGATCCTGCCCATATGTGTATGGGAGTTTCCTTCACTTCTCCCTTATCCATATTGACTCTGGTTACAGATGCTACTTCTCTAGGTTGGGGGAATCACCGAGGAAACTTACAAGCTCAAGGTCTGTAGTCTTTATCAAGATTTAATTCTCCCCATAAAGATGCAAGAGTTGAGGTCTATTCATCTGGCCTGTCAGGCTTTGCTCCCTCACATCAGGGGAGAGACTCTACAAGGTCTCATGGACAACACTGTGATGTTGTCATACATGAAGAGACAGAAAAGGGTAAGATCAGACCCCCTCTCTCAAAAAGTGATACATCTTCAGGAGTTTTGTATCACCAGTACAATACATCTCAAAGCGTCTCATTTTCCTGGTGTTCAGAACAGATTGGTGGATCTCATGAGCAGATTGTTCAGCAGAGATCACAAGAGATTTCTCAGGCCAGATCTCATGAGATTAATTTTTCAAACCTTGAGGGTCCCTCACACAGACCTGTTCACTAATCTCAATAGAAAGTGCCAACTGTTTTATTCCAGGGAAAGTCACAGTCAGGGCTCACTGACAGATGCTTTCCTGGAAAGACAAATTTCAGGCCTATGCTCCCATTCCATTTCTTCCCGAGGTGATGGTCAAGCTCAAGCAGGGTGATCCTCATAGCACTGGGCTGGCCTCACCAGTGCTGCTATTCCAATCTGCTGAGTCTCTCTGCTAGTACTCTTTGATACTACCTCCAGAACCTGACCCAATCTCCCAGGATCATGGTCTCCTGCTACATCCCAGCCTGGCCATTCTCCATCTTATGTCCTGGAGGCTCCATAGTTAATGCTTCAAGAGGTGGAGTGTTTGGGGAATGTCAAAACACTTTCCTGAATGGCAGGAAGCTATCTACTAGAGACGCTTACCTGTTGAAGTGCAAACAATTCTCCTTAAGGTCAAAACAGAATGGTGTTTTGCCAGTCCTGACCTCTGTCCAATATGTTTTTGGACTGTTTTTTCCCCACCTGAAGCAACAAGGCCTATTAATTCATTCCATTAGAGTTCCTCTAACAGCTATCCAATTTTCACTCACCAATCACAGACCACTCAGTATTTTCCAATCATATGTCAATCAGATTCTGAAAGGGTCTGGTTATATCTGACTGTTGTGGATCCCATTCTTCCCTGGTGCTAACAAGGCTGATGGGTCTGCCCTTTGAACTTATGCCTATCTGAATTTACAGCATCTGTCTATGAAAGTAGCATTTTTGGTAGCTATTATACATGTGAGAAGTTTGGCAGAGTTTTATGAGCATTGGTAGCTGACCCTCCATATACTGCTTTTTAAAGGATCAGGTATACTTATGTCCACATCCAAATTTCCTAGCTAAAGTAGTATGAGAATTCTACCTCATTGGACCTAGATATAGTCTCACTGACTTTCTTGCCTAACCTCACTTCTCATAAGAATGAGGAGAGGCTCCGTACCTTGGATGTTGGAATGGCATTGACTTTTTAGTTGGACAGAACTAGGTTGTTTAGATTTCATCCAAACTGTTCATGGATCAGATGTATGCAGGATGAAAGGCTTTTCATTTGTGCAATGACGTTGCCAACATTAACCCCTTCCTCCTCCCACCAAGCAGAGTGGTAGCGTGCTCTATAAGATCTCAGACAGCTTCCACAGTTTTTTGCTCAAGAACCTATATCAGATTTTTGTAGAGCTGCAACTTGGTCATCAGTACATACCCTTACAACTCCGTTATGCTCTAACTCAGCATCCTAGGGATGATACCAAGTTTGGACAAGTAGTTCTTCAGTCATTGTTCAGGTAGACTCTGAAACCCACCTCCAAATTGAACTGCCTCTGATTCAGTGAAGCGGCACGGACATATACAACTCATCTTGGAAAAAAACAACAGTTACATGCCAGGTTAGTAACCATTCTTTTCCTCCTTGCATGTATTTGGTATAGGTTAAATGGGCAAGACACAATTGTGCCGGTAACTATGAACCTGCATCTTCTTTTTCAGCAGTAGTGATGACTATGACATTGTGAGGTTTCAAGTTCCTCTGGCTAACCAGGAGGGAGATTCCTGAGGGACAAGTTTAAGAATAATTTAGAAATTATAGATTAGATCATAGAGCTATCATAAACCTTTCAGCAGCCAATAAAAAAGGTTTTTCTTGTCATAAAAATGGTTCAAACATTTTAGTCTTAAAAATGAATTTTGATGTTGGAATCCATGAAGACTTTGTCTGAACTTTATTTTCCCTGCTTCTTTTTTCATTTCCTGTTTTTTGTTTTCTTTGTGTGTGGTGAAATCTCTTTCATTAGTGCCTAATGCCTTTTTGGATCCACTTACAGATGGGGTGTCTGGAATAACACCTCCATGTTGCTCATCTGTGATCCTTACTCCCAGGTCACAAAGCAGCCACAGGCTCTAAGAAATTGTGAAAAGGATATTTTAGTCAGTATCGAATTTCCTGCAAGCAGTGGAAGAAGCTGAGGTCAGTTGGGAATCTAAATTGCCTTGGAAATGCACCCAACATTCTAAATGTTCCAGACAGAGCACTGTGTAAAATGTTTCATAACATTTTTGCTGGTTTGTGGGGAGGAGCACTTCTTCCGTGACAAACTTCCACAAATATCACTATGAGGATTAGGCATGTCTGTCCGACTCCTCTTAGGCAACTGAGAGGCTGATGGACATTATTGTTATTAGTTGATTTGCTCACTCAATGTGTGACCTTGTGCTTCCTCCTTGATTCCCAGCTTCAATAATCCATTTCTGCCAAAAGGCCAGACTAGAGTCACCAAACTCTTCATCTCCCATATCACACTAACCTGATGAAAATTTAAAAGCACCTGTTGCAGGGGCCAATCACCCCAGAAGCTTTACGTGCTCTCCTGTTCATGCACATGCCTGTTGTACAGAACACAGAGTCACCTGTCAGTCAGGAAAGAAATGCTGCATTCTGTTCAGCTAGATTTAGGTCTGAGCACACCAGATTTAACAAAGGTGAGCTCTGATTCGTCTATCACTTCACTTTGCTTCACTAAAAGATGTGCCACATCCCACGAAAAGTTGCAAAATATATTATATAGGTATAGTGTATTGCTCAGTTATTTTGCCCCTGGATGTATAGTGGATGTATGTGGGGATGTGTGTACATATAGTGCCTGGAACAGCATTCCAGAGCATTTCAGCACAACATGAGCCCTGATTCACCCAACAGCTAAGCTCTTTGCACCCTGCAATTTCAGCCAAATTTTTTATTCTTAAAAATCATGTTAATCAAAGTTGTTATGTTTGTCTGTTTTTCTCTGGTCCTGGATGTTATTAATTATTCACAAATATTTCATTTGTTGTTCTCCTCTTCAAAAAGTTTGCCCTCTGATTAGAGAGGAGAAAATATTATGTGAGTTAGTGCTGTGCAAACTGTCACTAACAACAAACAATCAAAACAAATTGTTCATGAACAATCTCCAGCCTTGCATCTGTTTACATAAACTTTTCCACAAATACTTGTCATTAAAACTATATCTGGATACATCAAGATTGGTTCATGAATGAGAGTGGGGGAGGAAGGGCTAAATTCATCAGGATAACTTATTTGCAATGAATAATTGACCAGCTCTATTCATGTCTTCATAGAGACATGTACTGTACAGCAATTGACAATGCTGGAAATGATGACAGCCAGAAGATCAACACTGTAAAGCTTTGTCCTCTTCCCATGATTCAAACTTTTACAATGTAATGGAAATGGTATCTTAAGTTATTGCAGGGCAGCTGATTGGAAGTTGCTGTACCTGTTTTCAAAATGTTATAAGTAAAAATTGATGTGATTTTGAAAATGGAAAACTATTGTATGACTCTCTTTAGCATTGAGAGAGCAAGCTGGACTATCGCCATAAACTGCATTTATTTGAGTCAATCTTGCATTAATCACTGTGTCTTGAAGATTACATTTCATGTTTTTTATTTAGTGGTTCATATATTATAAAAAGTGCCTTTAAGTGTTTTGAGGAAGCACATTAAAATCCACTGTAATGCCTAGGTGTCTGAAAATGTTAATATATAGCAGGTACATTTGCCTTTGCAGTTTGAAGAATCTGGAGAAAGGTTTTTTTAAGTTTTATCACTGAGGCTCCATAACATCTGAGGATTAAATTTATGAGGCTACTTTTCAATACCTTCCAAAATATGAATGTGTATTTTTCAATCACTCAATTGATAAATATGAGTTTTAAGAACTTTTCCAGCTTGAAGCTATGTAAGTGATTTGCCACCTTTTTGCTCCAACAGGAGGGCTAGTAAATTAGCTGAGCTGTTTTCTGTTACATATATTAACTACCAGAATTTAAAAGTCTGTCTTTCATAAAGCAAAACGCAAATATCTGTTGTTCTCTCTGCATTACTCTATGATGATTATTATTAATGAGACTCTCAGGCCATAGAAGGTTCAGATCAGCTAAATATCCACATGTTTGGATACTTTATCCATAGTTTATCTGAATATTGTTTTTCCTGAAATACAGCTGGACATCTCACAACAACAGAATTTCTTTTGAATTTTCCAGCCCTTCCTTCCTTGATCTGACAACCTTTCCCTTGTGAATAATTCTTTCTCATAGGAGTAGTTCTACTGCAGCCACAAGACTACTCATGTGAGGTAAGGACTACACCTGTTGCAGAACTGGACCCTTAATTTGGGTCAAGGTAAAGGAAAGTGTGGGGTGGAGGCCTTTCTCTCAGGTGGGTTAGCGGTGCTCCCTCCAAACTCCCCCTGCTCCTTGGCTGGTGCAGTGAGAGCTCACCTTTCTGTTTGAACCTACTTTATCCACTTTTGGGGTCCAACATGTTGTGAAAATAGTTTTTTATGGTCCAGACCAGAATGTGTAGAGGCACACAAAGATTGATGGGGTTGAATGAGTTGGCATCCTTTCTTGCCAGGCTGGTAGAGCAGCACTATCATGCTATCATAAAAGGTGCATTAAGAGCACTGGTCTGCTGGCCCCATGACTAGAACTCCACTTTATTCAGCTCATTATGGAGCAGAGAGCATGACATCACTGGAAACTTGTTGCAGGGAAACTAGGGGAATGGAAGATTGAGGGAGCTGAGTAGAAGTGGAACAAATAGCTAGATAGTTGGGATTTCTATCATCATTTCATGGAAACTCAGTCTCTTTAAAACGTACATAGTTTTCTTAAAACAAAATGTCTCAAACATTGCTCTGTAGTAAGTTTTAACCTTTATAGGAAGTATTTGTATCATTGCTGGTTCTGCTGTGGTGCTGAGCAGAGTTGAATTCTGCTCTCATGTAGCAGAATACCTGTGATCGGAAAACTCAGTGCCTCTATTGCAATAAGAGAAGGCTGCTGTGTGAAGTTGACCAGCATCCTGTGATGCCACATTCAGTGCCAACATCATGTGGGGGCCTGTGAATATTGTCATTCACAAATATTAAAACCAACGGCAGAAGGCTAAGCAATTGGCTTCAGTATGGTTTGGGTTTTGAGCAAAGGTTTTCTTTTGTTTTTTTTATTCTCTCCAGTCTAGTTTGTCCATCTCTAGTAATTATGTGCAGCTTTTAGTCTTTATTCAGGCTAAATGCCCATTGATTTCAGTAGCAGCTGTGCCAGGATAATGACTGAACAAGGACTGCAGGCTTTAGCTTGCCTGTCTTGCATGCCATTTAGATATGACTTCCTATATAAATATCTCAATTTTTTCTTAAATAAAACCATATAAAAGTAGAAGGAAGATAAGAATTTATGTGGAATGACTGAATAAAATAACCACCTTTCACACTTGTTCGTTTATTATACAGCAAGACAAAGGCTAGGGCATGAACCTTATTTGCAAAGAAATATAGCATATATAATATATTGGGAGTGTGCAATAGGTAAACAAGATCTGGCTGGGTGAGAAGTTGAGTGAATACACAGGAATTATTTAGTACTTTCTCCAGACCAGGAACAGGCCCAGACAAATATATGCCTCTGCCAAATATCTATGTAGGTGGATGCTGATGACCCAATTAATTACTTTCATTAGACTTAGATGTGTTTTGCTGGGCAGCTGATTCATAATTTATTGGGGTGCATTCTTTTCATTACAGATTAAATATGAGAGATATCTCAGGGAGGCTGCATGTTTATGGCTGCGTACAACCTTGATGTCACTCTGAATCAGTGGAGTTTCATGAAGGATTAAGTCAGTTCTTAGACCCTGGAACAGAAACCATCATTGTCTGCTGGCCCATGGAAGCTCCATAGCCTACTGGGCTCTGCAGCCGTGAAGGATGTTCTCTGTTAATACCTATCTGAATAATCATAATATAGGCTCATGACACTGTTCCTTCCCAGGTGCAGACATAGACACATTTCAGAGGTGTCATTTCAGAAAAATTTGCGGGGAAGGAGGGAGAGGGAAATGTGTCAACATACAGATTATTCTCTGTCCCAAACAGTATCATGAATGAGAAAAAAATAGGTAATTACTGCTTTCCTAAAGACTGCACCCAAAGGCTGAGGCAGGCAAAAAGTGGAAGACATAATGGAGCATATAGATCTATGAAAAGTCTGGGGGGTGGAGGGGCAAACCAACTTCGAGGAGAGGGGAACTTCCTCCCTTGCCCATAGCAAATGAGGCCCCTGGACACCACTCAATCCAGTGAATGACTTGGTAACTCCTGCTAGTGTGATATAGGGACGGAGGCAGATAGAGACTGAGAAGAAGCTGAATTTAAGAAGTGACGCTCTAATTTACTGGAATTCTCTTTTGCTGGCCAGCTTTGCAGCACAGTCTTATGAAGTTTTCTTGGGCTGACATATCCAGTGAGAGGATATTTTTGTCTGCATCTGCTCTTTAGAATATACTGCACAAACCAGAAAAATTACAGCTGGAAAAACCTTCTTATTTCATTTAGTCGACTGCCTGGCACTGCAGGATTGTTCACTAGAGAATGTTTTTGAAGCGTTTACAATATAAGCGAGAGCAGGCTTTTAAAAAAAAAAGGAAATTGTTTAGTTAAAAAAAATTGTCCTTGGTTTGGTTAAAAAATGTCAGAATTCAAACATATTTGACCTGTCCAATATAATCTGTATATTTGTACCTACAATAGACAGTTACCATATACTGTTATCTTTTACAATGGTGCATAGAAAAAGGGTTCTGAAGCTTCCACATGGGAAAATATATTTTAGATGTTGCAACATAGTTGTGTGATAGGGCATTATAATGACATTGAATCTTCCCATTGTGGTCTCATATGTAACATCTCATATTCATATAGTGACATGATGTGAAAATGCCATGTGAGGTAGTGCTATAGCATCATTATGTGGCAATATTATTTAATATTTACATTGCAGTAGCTTCTAGAGGCCTGAGTCTCATACACAGAGACATATATGAAGATGCAATCCCTGGTCCATAGAGTTTATAAGCTATAATTATAGAACAGCTTCTGGTGCAGCTCAGGAGGCTGGGGCACAAAGCAGGCTGGGCATGTAAAGGGCATAAGTTCCCCCTAGCACAGCTTTGAGCATTTTCAATGGACTATTCTGGTAGCTGGAAATCACCAGACCACATTAGCACTTCAGCCATGATCCTAGTAATGAAAAAGTGATTGGAGCAGAGGGTCTGGACCCTTGGTCTGCCACCTCCCAGGTGGTGCCCTAACCACAGGACTACAGTCATTTTCACTTTCTCCTTCTATCTCTTGCTCAGTGACTTTAATTATTTATACACAGTGGAACAGCTGTGACAGGACAGACTAGGGGAGTCCCCTGCACTTCCCCCATCAGAATATCCCATAACTCCATGATTAAAGCAGTCTCCTCAGAGGTGGGAGACCCCTCTTCAAATCCTTTCTCCCTCTCTGGCAGAGTGTGGGGAATTGAACCTGCTCTAGCCACTGGGCTAAAAGGCTTGTCACCACCGCCTCATTGTGAATGGAATGTGATCTGGTAAATGGTCTCTGAGTGTGCCTATCAGATTGGGCCCCTGTCATAAACAGATAGTTAAGGGTTAATGTCTCTTTTACCTGTAAAGGGTTAACAAGCTCAGTGAACCTGGCTGACACCTGGCCAACGGACCAATCGGGGGACAAGATACTTTCAAATCTTGGTGGAGGGAAGTCTTTTTGTTTTGTGCTGTTTGTTTTGTTTTTTGCTCTCTCTTGGAGCTAAGAGGGGCCAGACATGCAACCAGATCTTTCTCCAATCTTTCTAAAACAATCTCTCATGTTCAAAATAGTAAATACTAGATAGAAGGCGGATTAGTTTTTATGGTTGTTTTCTTTATTTGCAAATGTGTATTTTGCTGGAAGGATATTTTACCTCTGTTTGCTGTAACTTGTAACTTGGGCTAGGGGAGATGGAGTCCCTCTAGTCTATGTATAAGCTTAGACCCTGTAAACATTTTCCATCTTGGTTTTACAGAGATAATTTTTATTTTTGCTTTCTTTAATTAAAAGCTTTCTTTTTTCAGAACCTGATCGATTTTTTTCCCTTGTGTAAGACTCAAGGGGATTGGGTCTGAACTCACCAGGGGATTGGTGGGGGAAAAGGAGGTGGGGGGAAGGTTAATTCCTCTCTGTTTTAGGATCCAAGGAGTTTGGATCAGTGTACCTCTCAGGGAAAGTCTGGGAGGGGGAAGGAGGGGGAATGGTTTATTTCCCTTTGTTTTAAGACCCAAGGGGTTTGGGTCTTGGGTCCCCCAGGGAAGATTTTGGGGAGACAGGGAGTGTACCAGACACTGGAATTTCTGGTTGGTGGCAGCGCTATCAGATCTAAGCTAGGAATTAAGTTTAGAGGGGTACATGCAGGTCCCCACTTTCTGGACGCTAAAGTTCAAAGTGGGAATAATATCTTGACATGGTAGAGCATGCCTATCAGATTGGGCCCCACACACAAAATAGACAAGCCCTGCTCTTTTCTCCTGGTTCATGGATCACTCTGGGCCATAGGCAGGACATAGACATCTGAACACCTAGAATCAGGGAGCTATGAGCACGCTCAGGGGGCATCTAGGGAATTTTTATTCTGAAAATTTAGGTACTGAGTGAGTTTAGGCAGCTACAGAGATCAGTCAGTGTGATGGGAGGGTTGTGGATTGCGGAGGAATCTGAATCAGGGACTTGGTGCCTAAAGCCCAGAGTTAAGCACCTAACATACCTTTGCAGATATGGACCAAAGTGTTTTTTCAAACTTCATTAACCTATGTGATATTTTTACAGCAGGTTTAACTCAAATAATTAGCTGAGTTCTTCTGGCACCACATTTTCACCCGCACCACATTTACCTGTTCGTAGCTGCCCGGAAAGGAAACTTGAGTATAAAAATTGTTAGAAGTTGCTAATATGAATTTCTCTACCACATCTGGTATTGCTTAATGTTATGCATAGTCTCTTAGCAGAGTCATTTTCCTTTCTACAGTACCAAATGAAACATATTGCTTATAATTTGTTTCCACTCCCTTTCAACATTTTTGCTTTCTTTTTTTATTTAAAACTTGGAGGAAAATAATGAAAAAAAATTCTTCTGTTTTTTCTTTCTAAATTTCTGTAACAAGCAGATTAATATGAAAACTTAACTTGTAGGAAGGAGAGGGATATGTTTTGTCATGATTTTGCCAAAATCATGTTTTTCTTATGAAAATCATGTAATAATCATCAAATACTGGACATAGATTATTCAGTTAAGAAACAAAATATGTCAGGTGCATGCTTCAATGTTCTGACAACTTTACAGACCAATCCAGTTTTGTTGTTGTGGTTCTCAACATATCATCAAATAATTGTATTCTTTGTATGTATAGCCTTTTATCAAGGGAACTAAAAGTCTGATTCAGGAAAGAGTTCCTATTTGGGAATGTGGACTTAATTTAAGCATGTTAAATCTCATTGACGTCAAATGGATTTTAAGCATATGTTTATATGCTGTCCTGAATGAGGATGGACTTACACATGTATGTGCCTTCCTGAATCAAGTCCTAAGGGCATCAGTAAAGGCATTAGTAAATACCTGCAGTAACTGCATTGGACAGACTTGTTCAGTTTTGACCTGGTTTTTTGTTGTTGTTTTTTTACATTTTATTTTTTATTTAAAATGCAACAGATTTTAAGCCCTTGTAGCTGAGCTGACAACCCATGTATGAAATCTGCAAAATTGAAGTTTTAATAGGACAGCTCAGGGGATGGTTGGTTAAGAAACTGAGCCAATACCCATTTAAGTTAATAAAGGGACCTCAGTGGCTTCAATTAGCTATTGATCAGGCCTACGATGATATATTTCTCTCACATCTCCTTTAAAAAATGTCTCCTGTCTAAATTTATAATCTTTTACTCACTCTACATATGGAAGAGCTTTCCACCCCCAATCCCCTCCACATTTCATCCTATCATTTATATTTTTCATAGCCATTCTCTGTACCTTTTCTAGTCATGCTGGGCCTTAACACTTTGAGAAAATAAACACTTTTTTCTATAATCTGTAGGCCAAATCCTCAGCTGGTATATATCAGAGTTATTCTTTTGGCCCTATATTTTGATCTATAGGCAGCAAGAAGCAGGTACTTCCAGGGTTTTGAATTGCTAGCATATTACAAAGTGGACTTTGAGATAAAAAGGATTGAAGAATGAGTTACACTCATATGTTCATACTGTGTTTGTGGCCCAAAAAACAGGCCTCTTCTGTGTAACTTGGGAAGCAAATGAAAGTGCGTGGAAGAAAAATTACACCACAACACAAATAGGAGTCATATCTCACCAATTAATCCCGTTACTTCTGTCTTCCTTCACTGAATGTTAGAAATAGCATTAGAATAACCTTATTAGAGAGTAGGGGTATTTGAGAACAGCTTCCTTGGCAAAGATGAACTACACTGCAGGGAGGCAGATATACTACTCCTCAGCATCATGGCTGACTGATTTACTGTTTGTAAGAAAGTGTCTGTCTGAGACTTGTTTATTTTGATGGTTAATTTGCTGGAAAAGAGAATTTTAGCAGAGAGACATGACAAATAATTCTGCAGTCTGTCTCTCATTCAAATTCATGTCTTTTCCTTTAAAAGTTCAGCTGCAAAGCCAAAATGAAAATTGAACTAAACCTAGATTTCTCTGCTGAATAGCCCCCCTGTAGGAGAATTCAGTACAGGACATTTATAAATTCTTTCTCATCTGTGAAGTCCTCTTGCTACTTCCTGGTTCACTGCAGATATCCCATAATGCATCATTTGGTGATATGACAAATATGAGAAATATTAGTGCAACCTTTAAATCCATTGTATTTGTGATGTCATTGAATGATGCACTACGGGATAGCTGCAGTAAACCTAGGGGATTTCACAGAGGAAAAATAATGTTTAAAAAGATTAGTTGAAATGTATTTCTGTTCTGAATATCCCCTAGAGCCTGGTTAGTGGGGAAATTCAACCCATATATATGGGCTAAGCTCCATTTTCAGTTCATCTTTAAGTGCTGAAGAGCCCATGTTGTTCAGCAAAGACTGCAGCTTGATTCCTGTACAATGATCTGTGTAGGTCTGTGCTGTGCACCTGTAGGTCATTCCATGAGAGGGAAAGGTAGGTCTGAATCCATATAGTAATCCTTACCATATTACTACCAAACATAAGTAACATATACACTCTGATTTTAGTCCTGAATTTGTCTTTGTTTCATACTGATCTTGTGATATATCTCTCTTTCTTTCCAGTAACTCAACTCAGGCTGTACTCAACACCATTGGTTCTAAAAAAGTTTACAAGGCATTTTTGAAAGTTCATTGTAGTTTTGTCATGTCTGTCGCTGGGCTATTTTCCCCACATTTGAGCCTCAGCAAGTTTGGAGACAGGATCTCAAACAATGTCCCCATGGCCTATAAGTCTCTTTCACCTAAATGAATAAACAATGGAATATAGAAGGGAGACAATCACCACATAGGACAGTGGTCGTCCATACATATTTCAAAGTTTTCTTTAGATGATGCTCAGTATTTATAAGACTGTACTTATTGTAGGGAATATGCTAAACAACTGAGGTAATGTTATCTAAGGCAATTTAGGGTTTTTAACAGTGTGTGCTGGACATGTGCTGTCACCTCTTCTATAAAAGCAAAGTACAATGATGGTAACAGGTTATCTGTAGTACTTACTGACACACTATTAGTACTGTGTTAATGCTCGGCATTATCTTTCCTCAGCGGGCTAAGTCACTAACTTTGTGAAATATTTTCCATAATGCATAATATGCAGCTCAGGAAAAATGCTTCACTAACTTCAACCACAGTATATTTTAAGGAGGAAAATACAATCCATTTGGGGGGTTAATGGAGTCTGCATGGAGTTACTATAATAAAGGGGTCTTCGATGAGAATTAAACTGGTTTTATTTGTTGGCCATCCCAAGACTCCCTGTTCCCACAGAAACACCATCATTAGTAATGTATCTGTACAGATCTCATTGATTTGCAAGTGAGTGGACTGGAAGGTAGCAGGGAACATTTGAATGGCTGTGCTCTCTGCTGTCACAAATGTAACAGTAGCCACTGGAGTCAGTGCGTATCAACCTTGCTGAGACAAGGGAATAAGCTTTGGTAACCCTGACTCATGTCAGGTGACTGGTGTAGGGAATAAAGACCAGTCTCTTCCTATATATCACAGTACCCCTATTACAATAGACTGTTGACTATCAAAGTATTGCCTGGTCATTTATATGATTTCTAGAAGCTTGGTTTATGGGTGAGGGTGTGTGTGTGTAACACAGCCCGCAGATAAAAATAATTCCGGAAACCAAACGCTATAAAAATGAAATAAAAAAATGTTTCTTATAGACAGGGACATTGTCAGAAGCCCGCCCCCACAAAGGAATCTGAAGTGCTGCTAATAATTCTGCTTTTGGTACTGCGAGATTGTCACCATCACAATAGTCAACACTGAACAAGCATCTGATTGGGTAAGTGCTGGGTCACCCAATGTCCCACTGACCAAATAGGATATAAAGCCCACTGCTCAGGATTTCCAAAGTTTTTATAATAGATGAGATATCGTTATATAAACCTTGCCAAGTCCATAGGGCCTTTTAAATTCTCAAATAAGAAGCCTAAGAAATTTATCACAGTGTTGCTAGATGTAGAGGCCAAGTAAACTTGCAATGTTGATCTTAGTTGTGTTTAAGTTTCGCCTGCCTTCTGGCACTTTGAGCAGTAGTGGAAAGAAATCATTTACTCATAGTGGCATTAAGCGTTTAGAAACACAGGGGTACCGTGGATGAGCATTAAGAACATAATTTATGTTGCACATGTGGTCTCAGAACTGGTGGTGGGTACATTTTCTCTGAAACATTGTTCATCTGTAGTGACATGGGTGGCACAGAAACCAAACATTGTCCTAATGGAACAGACAGAACGGAATGCAGTGCCAATTTTCCATTTATCACGTTTTGAACCAGGTTACCAATTTAAAAACCGTGAAAACAAAACAAAACAAAAAGTTTGCTTTCTTGAAGATTTTATTTGTGATGAACACACTGTTGTTGTTGTAGCTTGACTGGCATTTAGAGGACTTTATCTTTATTTATGTCTATTCTTTGTGGCTTGATTTGGTATGGAATGCAGTATGTGGGCTTGCCTCTTCCTGTTTTTTTTTAATTCCTCTGCAAGTTTCAGGTTTAAGAAAAGAATCCAGTCAATTTGGGATCCAGTCAGGGATTATAGTTTATAACTATCAATTGGAACCCCAAATAAAACAGCCAGAACAAAATAATAATAATGTGTAATAATAATCTCTTAAAATACAGTATATGTTGAACTGGATCTTTAGAAACAACAAAAAGCCTATCCACCTCACATTAAACAATTTTGGTATGAAGAAGCTTATTTTTATTCCTTCATGGTGCATTTCATTTCAAATGTACAGTGAAGATTGTTTAGAAGGCTATAAGTACTATAGTATGTAAGAACAGCAGTGAGATGATCTACCAAGGGAAAGAGAACCTTGATTTAATGCAAGATAAAATGCAATACAGTATTTTCAACCTAGAGACAAATGAAGGACTTATTTGTGTGATTTTGTGATAAGTGTTTTTAATGAAAAAATTGTATGATACATTCATACCCTTAATTTTCTCTGGTATAAGGTTACTTTTTTATTATTACTTGACTTTTTATCCCCCTCCTCAGACCAGTCTCTGTTTTCCCTCCACTTACATATAACTTAGGTATTTAGAAAATGAAAAACTTCTTAAAGACCTTTAAGAAAGGAAAATGCATACACTGTATTTTTCTAGCACATAAATTATACAGTAGAATAAGACCATAGGCTATAATGGGATTCTGCTTGTTAATTTAAAAAATACTATTTTTTTCAATAATATACTTTCTTAACAGTATTAGTCACTTAAATCTTGCCTGTCTCTTTAGTCAAATTAGATGTATTTTCTCATGTTTCTAATCCATCTGTTAGAATAGCTATAAATCATAGTCAGTTCCCTATAATGACGTTAGTGAAGAGTTGGTTTCTGTGCAACAATGTATCTTTTTCTTTTTTCTGTTTTTTCCCTCCTTTTTATTTTATTTGTTTTATTTTTTTCATCGCATTTTTAGTTGGTGTAGCTAGATCTTGAAAATTGCTGTCTGAGCGCTATGTGAGTTTTTGGAACCAAATATCAGGGGGTAGCCTTGTTAGTCTGTATCCACAAAACCAACAAGGACTCTGGTGGCACCGTAAAGACTAACAGATTTATTTAGGCATAAGTGTTCGTGGGTAAAAAACCCAGCATCTGAAGAAGTGGGTTTTTTATCCATGAAAGTTTATGCCCAGCTAAATCTGTTAATCTTTAAGGTGCCACCGGACTCCTTCTTGGAACCAAATCTGCTTAAAGGGCAAATTGCTCCTCCCCATCTATCCAAAAATGTTCAAATCATGTGGTTCACTAAAGGGCAACCTAATTTGCAGGATATGTAGTTTTTCTCTTGATGGAGTTTTAGCTGAAGGGTTTTTTACAAACTGAGATCTAATGTTTTTCTTTCTTTCAATATAGATTTTAATATTAGTTAATCACATTTTTCCCAAAGATCATTGTATAGTTACTTAAACACAGTCCAGTTTGTTAAAACACATGATTAGGGTTAAAAAGTATGATATGGACTCACTGTATTTTATATGTGGTTGAATGTTCTTTCAGAAAGTTCACTGCACACATCCTTTGAAGGAGAGCACTATGCCTGCAAAAATAGGCCAGCGAGACAAGAAAAAGAAGGGTTTAGAAAGGCTATGTTTATTGATCAATAAATCACAGTCACTATAAGTGACCTGCTGACTTCAAGTTCCTTAGGTCAAGGAACCCTTTGCTATTCTGCAACTTCACCTCTTTGCTGAGCCTCTTAATCAAAACTGTAAAGCCAGAAAGAACGTCGGACAATCAAGACTTGGATGATTGGATTGGTTATTTTAAATGACTAAACCTCTGTTGGTGACAGAGTTTTGCGGATAGATTTCATCTTCCCAGACATTACTAAGTGGGTTCAGTATTTTGTGAAAAATGAACAAAGTCTTTCTTTTTAAAAAGAAGCAAGTGTTCAAAGACAAATCAGTGATTAGGAATACATAACTGAATGTATGTACAATTGCTGCAGGGGATAATCTGGTATGCAGCAACAACTCCTCCCTCATCAACATCACTAGAGAATCATTTTTAATGGCACTACACTATGAACATATAAAGGCTATGGTATGTGTCCATCCTAATTCACCCTGAGAATCTATTAAATATAAATTACTAGATGTGTCTGTGCTTTTAGAGGCAGTGTTATATCCAGAGGTGGGCAGTAATCAGGATATAAAATATACTATATTAAAATATTATTAAAACAGTCAATTTCTTTTATGCCAGGGTAATTGAGTGATTCCTGGTATAGCTAGTTCACTGTCACTTATTGTTGCTTAAAACATTTTTTTTAAATGAGCAAAGTCCATAAAGAAGCAGCTGCTGTCCAAAATACAGATACTTAATGGGAGGGAAAAACCTGTAAAGCTTTACTACTGAAATGCACCTAGAAGTAATAGGGGACAGTGAAGTAGATATGACTTTGCCATGTGATTTAGTAGCAGAAAATCCAGTGTACTCTTGGGTTGCAGAGTATGATGCCATCAGAAAGGGATGGTTCAGGAGCAACCGTGGCAAGGTTATTTAATACTGGGAACGTCTATACCAGAAAGTCACTGGCAAATTGAAGGGAGGGAAATGTTCACCAAAAAATTACCTTTTTTGTAGAAATGTTTGTTTTCACCAACCAAAAAAAATAAAATTTTATTTACTGAAATTTTTTAAGTTTGGCTTTTTGTTTTCTGACAAAACCCCTCAAAATTTCAGAGGTTTTTTTAAAAAAAAAAAAAAAAAGAAAGAAGAAAAATCATTGTATTCAAATTTTCCAAAGGGAAAACAATCATTTCCCAACCAGCTCTTATTTTTTTGGCATTACCCACATTACCCAAGGAAAAGCCTCAGAGTCAGAGATTCCTACCTGCAGGTAGTTCACATCTTCAGCACATTGATCGTTTCAAAATCTGAGACAGGCATACCAGTTAGATCCTTTCTTTTGTTAGTAGACTGATCATATTCTACTGCAGCATTTAAACTGACATGTTGTGCAATGCTACAGCAAACTCCCACAGATGGGCTTTCCCTTTCTATTCCTCAAAAATAACTGACATCTGGGGCATGTCCACAAAAGCACCTGGGTATTTCAAATGCAAAGGCATTGTCTTGCTGTGGGACACAGTAGCACAGACTTGTCGCTGAGGCTTTGAAATTGTAATGGGCTGGAGCAAATCTTTTTAAAGTCATCACAGTAAGACCAGGTGTTCAACTGGTGTAATTCAGTGTAGTTCCATTCACTTCAAAAGAGTTACTCTTATTTACATCAGTTGAGAATCTGGCCCACTTAACTACAATCGTAACTACAAGGTATGATGGTTACACAATGTAGAAAACAGGAACCACAGTTAATGGTGGTTTGGATAACTTTAATGTGCATTTTTGAACTCTCCATTGTATTTTCTAAGGTCATCCTTCAATTTCTCAATTTTGTGGTGATTTTTAGTACTTCACTAACAACAGAAAACTATTGCCACTTGTAAGAAAGCTTAAAAAAAAAAAGAATCCTGCTAAATAGCTTCACAATGAAAGCTACCGTGCTTTATTCATCAGAGGTGCAAACTCTGCAATCCAAATTATTCTGGGCTCCCTGAAAAAATCCAGACCCAAGCCTCTGCCTAAGTTATGGGAAAGAAAATGAAGTCCAATGATCCACTGTGAAACATAAACAAGGGCAAGTTTTTTGATAGTCACATGCATACTCATTTGAAGAAACTTGAGAAAGGGACTTTGATTGAACATAGAAGTGTGGAAGAGGGGTGTGAAAGATGATCAGAGAGAGAAATAAAAGTATAATGGATGGGAGTGGTGAAAGCAGAAAGAATGAGGGCATGAAGAAAGAAAAAAGACTAATTCCCTAAAGATACACTGCCAAAAATCAACTGCTGCAGCTGCTAGCCTGGAGAAGACATCTGGGAAAAAGCGACTGTGGTACAGGTCTGTCTATAAAGGATTGCCTATGATTGGCTGGTCTGGCTTGCAAAAGGATGATTCTGGAAGGCTACTGAGGATAGAGGCCTAGTTAAAACAAGACTAATTATTCCACAACAAAAAACATGATTTGACAAAGTAACTCTCAGAGGTGAGACTTGAAGGGTGAAGTGCAAATATTTTGAGATCCCAAAAAACAAATCTCTGTACCTAATATACAGACCTATGTAGTCATTCCCTTTTGTTTTTCCTCTGGCCCTGAAGTTGGTTCCAGTTGTTTTTCATATCCAGTTTGTCTGCTGCATTAATTTATAATTGGCTCTGCTGTAGTCAATGGGGAAAGCAAGTCTTAAGACTCATCTGTTTGCTGCACCCACAGCTGCCAAAGGCCAGCTGTGTGTAAGTTTCTGTTTCACTTTTAGCTGGTTCTCAACCTACAAAAATGCTCAAGTGTTAAGAACAAGTGGGTTACCAAATGTTTGTTTATATCCAATAAAATAAATAGATGAACATTCTCTGACAACTAAAAATAGGTTTAGAATACATAATTGATCCTGTCATTTGTTGTCATAGGGTATGTCTATGTAATAACCCCCCCGCCCGCAAAAAAAATAACGCACAGCAAGTCTTAGCATCTGGGTCTATTGACTTGGGTTCATGAGGCTTGCACTATTAGGCTAAAAATAGCAGTGTACACATTCCCACTTGGGCTGAAGCCTGGGCCCTGGAACCTAGTGAGGAAGGAGGGTCTCAGAGTTCAGGCTCCAGCCCAAGCAGGAACATCTACACTTGTATTTTTAGCCACATGGCATGAGTACCACGAGCCCCACTCACTTGACCTGGGCTCTGAGACTTGCTGTCATGGTATTTCCCACCCTCCCCCAGTATAGATGTACCCATAAAACCATACACCCAGAACCTGAGTTCCTTTTCTCAGCCAGCTCCTTCGACTTTAGCATAGAAGATGATTATTTCTTCTCATTTAGTCTGTTACTAAGCTACAAACAGTTCAAAATGCATAATCACAGCCTGCAATCTCCATCAACAATGTGACCCCATGTCGTGGTCAGGGAGAGTTGAACCAGAATTTCTTCTGAAACCTTATGGTACGGCTTATTGACAAAAGGGTAGAGCCAACTAATTGTCTTGCAGTTCAATATTAAGAATGGGCAAAAAACCAAATAACCAAGCTTAACCATATTATCTAAAGAAAAAACAATTGGTACAGGAAAGAAAGAGTTAATATATCACCAATCCTTCCCAGGAAGTGAGGTATCTCTGTGTGTTCACCTTACACAGAAGATGCCCCCTTAAACTAGCCATCTTTTATAGGATGGGTGTTTACAAGTTACAGAGCACTGTTCACATCACTTTAAAATTTAAGTTTAACTAGCCAGCTTGTGCCAGCTTTGCCTTTGGTGCTACCCTGTACTTTCCTGGCTTCCATTTGAATATTAAATTCCATACGTTGAGGGTCATGAAGATACTCCCTAATACAAAGCATTCATAACTCTTATAATTTCCTTGTACCATGTTGGTCCTTTGTTTCATAACACTCATCCATCTAGCTCTTGACAGTTTTTATATTTGCTTAAGCCAAGTACTGAGCTATACTTGTCCTGGGGCATCATGCCATATGTCTTCACATAAGTGAGCAAGAATAAGCCTAGTACAATTTAACATAGTTACCCAATACACGTATGTTACATTAATACCATGTGTATAATATCTATTAATGTGGTGAGTATATAAGAGTGTGAATATATCCTGTATGTGTTGGCTAACAGTCCCCTGCTTGTCACTTTGCTGATTATATCAGGGTGATACTTAGGGTGACCAGACAGCAAGTGTGAAAAATTGGGACGGGGGTAGGGGGTAATAGGAGCCTATATAAGAAAAAGACCCAAAAGCTGGGACTGTTCCTATAAAATTGGGACATCTGGTCACCCTAGTGATACTTTAGCCAAATTAATATATGAAGCCAAGGTAAGGGCATTCATGTGAGATTTCCACTGTTTTAGCAAACTGTGTAAGTGGCAATACATGATTAATACAATTAAAAATAATACTCTTTGTAATATAAGCACAACTTTAAACATAACTTCTATCCAAGTATGGGAAATTATTATTTCCAGATCACCATCATGGATAAGGTTGTCCAAAACTTGTTCTGCTTTAGGCATGTTATCGTTAATCTGAAAAATATGAGTTGCTTTTCCTTTTAATAAGGTTTTTAAATTTAAAGTTAGTGAATCCATATGTATGTTAAAAACTGGCACATATTTTTGACTTCATCCTGGTGCTGGGGCTCACTGTGAATCATGGATTTATTTTCAAAAACTTAGATTGGCTGAGATGATAGAGTAAGACTTTTACAATACTACGTACATAAGGAGTAAAACAAATTTGGGCTAGTAACGCTAGAGACAAGGATTCCATACCATTTTTAAAAATAATTAGTCACTACACAAAACTGTTCAGCCGTATTAGAGGTCACACTCACTGCTGGCATCACCACTTGGTATGCTTCACAGTGCAGGAGCCAGTATGGGCTAACTTTCCTATCTGGTTGTACATACTGCTACAAACCTGCATGGCCACATACTAGAGTAGCACTGTCAAAGCCATCACACTCCTGGCTGGCTCACCATTATTCAGAAAAGTGTGTAGCCAACTAATTGACTCTACTTGTGGGTCAATATTAAGATTGTTCAAGAGACCAAATAACCAAGCTCAGCAAATTCATTGTCTTAAGTCAAAGAAATACAGGAAAGAAAGAGTTAATACATAACCAGTCTTTCCCAGGCATTGAAGTCTCACTGCATATTCAGTTCACCTTACATAGAAGATGTACTTCCCTGGGTGATTGTTGAACATTTGCCACCTGGGTTACTCCTGTTTGCCCTGGACATACAATTTTCTTAAGCTGAGTTGCAATACTGTCAAGGACTGCTGTTCCCTTTAAAGCTGTCCAGTAAAGCTGCCTTGGCTACAGCTCATGGCAGAAGCTTCTTTCTTTTATAAGTGGTGCAGCTTGCCATAAGATTACATGCTAGTTGAGTGTGGCGTTATAGAATCCCCTCGTTGCATGTGCCCTACATTTTGTGCCACAAAGGTTTAAAGTTTTAATGCATGATCTTGGTATCACAGAAGCATTTAGTCTCTCACCCTGCCTTACTCTAAATCCCACTATAAAATTGTATTCCTCTAGCATTACTTCACAGGCATTACCTGACTGGAGAACTTGGTCCCATTTTTAGGTGCTGAATAGAGTCCCTGATTTCCTCGGTAGTGTTATGCAATCTCCTAAAAATATAAGTAGGGTTTCTCGCTGTGTCTGGTGAGCTGTATGGACCAGCAAGTCCTGGCATATTTTCCCTATTTGAGGCCTCCTGCTTAGCAACTTCTCTAGAGGGACCCTTCAGGTCTGTGTTGCTGAGTGATACATCAGTAGTGAAGGTTGTTTTCTGTGGATGCCATTTTCCAGCAGGGCTGCCCAGAGGATTCCGGGGGGCTGGGGCAAAGCAATTTAGGGGCCCCTTCCATAAAGAAAAGTTGCAATACTATAGAATACTATATTCTTTTGGGGGCCCCTGCAGGACCTGGGACAAATCATCCCACTTGCCCCCTCTCCCCCTTCTGGGTGGCCCTGTTTTCCAGGTAACCTATGGAATGGACAATAACCAACTATATTGCAGTGTCAGTATCTAATATTGGTACTGACACCATAAAAGAAATATGTATAGAACCAGACACTAAGCAAAGTTGTTTTGAATAACATAAGCCTTAAATGGTCACTGATCCCAAATTACAAATTGTGCTACAGGGAATTTAACGCACAATATAACACCTTTCCAATCCACTTTAGTTTTTGCTATACATGGAGGACACTACTATCTACCTAATTTTTCATCATTAATAAGGTCTGGCAATTTTTTTCAGTATTTTCTAATGAACTGGTTATGGTGGGTAATGCATAATTCCCATAAGCAGTGCAAATAACTTCTCTAATTTCTTGATTTTCCGTGACTTTATTTGTTTGTTTCAGTTATTTGGTTGCTTTTCTATTGGCCCTAGAAATGATCTTCCAGTTCAGAGCTAAGTCATGTTGGGATGGGTGTGAGTGTCATACCTACTCTTCGGTTAAACTTCAGTCTCTGAAGCTCTTGGACCAGCACCTAAAACAAAATCATCAAAGGAATTAAAAGAAAAAAACTAAGCGCACTGCCTGCTGAGAGACCTGAGACTCACCCTCACTAAATAACTCACAAGAAAGGGAGTGAGGTGGACCCAGGAATCTACCTTGCATGTCTTATAAGGCTATCATTAGATCACCAGCCCAAAGGACTCCCTCCCACCTCCCCTTTTAAACATTTGTGTCTCATTAGCTCATGACAGATTACACATGTTGGGGGATATAATCTCATGCAGCATGACTCAATATAATTTCTTGTTTTAAAGAAGTTTCCTGACATATATAGAAGTTTGCCTTGGATGATTGACTATCCATGCTACCTGCAAATCAGCAGGCAGCCTGCTGGCCAATTACATGAGTATTTTCTCAAGTACAGTAGTTTTGCACAATTATTCTACCGGGGTGGTTCTGCTGCTTACCTAAAAGGTCATATAACATGAAAAATAACAAAAACTGACACATTTTTCTCATACTCAAGTGATATTTTTTTCAAGTGGAACAAGGGGGACTTAGTGTAATAATCATTGCTCTTTGACATATATGACTGCAGTGAAATCATATTACAAAGGGCACAGCAGGTCTATTGCAGCAGAGCATGGTTAGTACTTTAGAAATATTTTAAAAAGGAGATCAGATATCAGATAAACTTGGAGCACTGAAATTCTGTCTCAGGCCACTAGATGGTGATCCTTGTAAGTTGGGGCTCAGGTAAATACATAATGAAGGTTAACGCTCTTAGAGATTTAAAAAAATCATGTAATTTGAATAAGAAAAATCAGTTAAAATGCAAAATTATTGGTATCATTAAAATAAAACAAGCTACACAGTATAGTAGGGAAGTAGTTCTCACTTTTCCACAGTCGGACCTCAGGTTACAACATAAAAACAATTTGAGGATCCCTCTCTCTTACCATCTAGCCACAGAAAAACTGACAGGAACAGGGTCATGACATCTCAATCCTGTCTGCAGTATCCAGCATGAGAATGAACCCATGCTGTAGGATTGGATTATAAAAAATATTGCACAAAGAATATTGCAAAGCACCTCAGGTTACTTTGATACTGCCTTTTGCATCAGCATGTTTAAAGCATATTTGTATTTCTGTTCCATGAATATTTTAAAAACATAATTATGAACAAAGGAAAAGGAAGATATAGGACTTAATGATAGAAATGTTTTATTAATCAAATATATTTACATTTTTGTCTTTTCTTTAAATGTGTGCCTTTTTCATTTAAACACTGGTAATCTTTACAGTTTATATCAAAGAATAAAGCTACATGCATGACTTAATTGGTCCTTTGCAGTAAAAAAAGACGCAATTTTACGATGTTTAAAAAATGCAAGCAAGCTGTTTACCATTCTAAGTACAGTGCCATTATTATTCTTATTACAACAAAGGACCCTTCCAGCATACTGTACACTTACTGCATGGCTATTTGCCCTTTTGTAGATTGGCTTGATGATGTCTGAGCTTTCAAAAATGAGACAAATCAGAGGAAAAAGACAGCACAATCTCAAAATGTTTTATTTTATGGAAACTCATACACAGAAGGTATTTGGATGCAACAAAAAAGTGCACTAATGATAAATTTAAAATAAGTCATAGCAATACATAACTTTCAAAAGTAGTGATGACTTTTATCACTTCTTTATTTTCAAATATTTATCATTTAGAAACCACATCTGTTTGGCACATATCAGACAGCCATATACCCTAATGGCACCATACAAGTGATAAATAATTTTAAAAAGAGACAAGTATACCAAAGAAAGTAACAGATCCACACATCATAGCCTTTGTGTTTTTAGTATCTAATGTGCTGTTGTTATTACATTGCTCAAAGCTCTGTTCTTGTTCAAAAGAAAACAATCATTTTGGTATTTTAGAAGTTTATATTATTTGTCAACTGTGATTTCTTAAGGAGCTTGACGCTTCCCTAAGAAGCATGTGTGAGGGAGAGAAAGAGACTTCATTCTGTGTGTATGTGAACATTAGAAATGTACACAATTCTAGATATATTGTAAAAGATTTTGGATTTTTCAGTATTAGAAGAATGTTATACTTGTACATATTTACCAAACTTCAAAAGGGATATCTCAACAGTTTAAGAAATTCAGAAATGGTAGGCATATAATTACTACTGTCTGAGGTAATCATACTTTACTTACTGTTTTAATTCACTGTGTTCAAGCATATAAGATTATATCCTTAATGGACCCAAATGCATAATTACTACATCGATACCCAAAAAGAAACTCACTCAGCATTCAGTAAGAGTAGAAAGCAACTAGATTTTGTTTAGTTCAATTTAGGATGCGTTTTAGCTTGTCAATACTCTCAAGGACAGTTTTACATTTACTATATTGTAATAGATGCACACTGTTGCACTGAATAACTTGAGAGCGAAACACCCACTCTGAAATCACACTTTTTTTGCACTCAGTTGCATTTGTATGCTGCCAACTATATTGTGAAAGTGCCTTAGTAAAGCGGCAATGCAATAATTAAAAATGTGCTTGAAAATCAGGCACAACATAATGAATAAAATGAGCAAATACAATAAAATGTCCTTTGGAAGTACAAAATAATTCCTGCAAAAATTATGCTTTTCACTGGTATGTTTAAAAACAAATCCCAACAAACTCCTAAAAGAAAGCAGTTAGTCTTCAAATCTTTTGGGCCACATCCAAGAAAGCACTTTAGCGCAATTATAAGCACGTGATTAAGGCCGTCACTTTTCAGCAATGGAGTTATGCACAACTTTAAGTACTTTTCTGAACTGGCCCTTAACAACTACCGCAAAGCATAAGCCTGACCTTGTGAGATACTGAGTGCTCTGAACTACCACTGATTTCACCTCATAGAAAAAGAAGAGAATACCTTGATAATACAAAATCACAGTTAGCTGATACAACATGTAGCTCACATTTGCCTATCAGAGTTTAGCATATCTCATTTCTTACCTAAGATGCAAAACCTACTTATTTCTGCAGTTTATGATGAAATAATTCCATAATTTACAATAGTGAGGAGAGTCTTGCTCTGTTCAAGTGATGATAGAACTGTTGCATTATATTGGGATTATTTCATTACTAAACTAGAATAATGTGTGTGCATCACGGTACCACCAGAAATGTGCTAAAAGGTTTAGAAGCAGTTCTGGTGTCTCTAAAGTATAGCTGTCCCCAATCCAAACACTCCCAAATGTTAGGAAAATACAGATTTGTTTCTGAACTTTGCTGCTTAAGCCAATCACCACTGTGAAAAAAGTGATGCCTAAATTCTGACCTTTAAATTGTAATATTTGATACCTAGCTATCCATGTTATCTGGCTTTCATCCTATAGAAAATCAGATGAATACTAGACTAGAACCTCAAATAATTCAAAGGATAAATCTGGATAAGCATCCATAAAGTTGGACTCTTACTCAAGCTTATCCAAATTTCTTTAGCCTAGAAACAGGGCTAGAAAACTCAAGTGGAAAATGCCTTTTTACTAGATTTCTGCTACTTTCTGATTTTGTAATTGAGTACTTATAAACAACTTGAAAATTAGGACCAGGCAAAAAGAATGACTCTATTTTTCATCACAAAATTTCACAAAACAAAATTACAATTTTGCCTCCATGACATAGCAAGACCTCCAAAACTGGCTCCATCCCATTATCTTAAAATTGCAGTGTTTGCAATGAAATGGAGAACATTTTAAAATATTAAATATGAAAATTGATCTTTTATTAAACAAAATTATGAAATTAAAACACGTCAAGGTTTATCTTTGAAAAGAGACCATTTTTAAGTGAAAATTAGCCCAGAAAATTCAGCCTTGTTTGTTAAACTGAACCCATTTAAAGAATTGTTGAGGTTTTTAAATGATGCTGTGAATACTTCAGACAGCCATTAATGCAAGACCACACCAGTGTGGATGAAACACTAAAAAATAATATAGAAACTAACAAATAGAGCGTCTTGACTGTGAACTGTTATGGTGTGTAGTATTGCCAGCAATAAGATAGGAAGAACACATGGCTACAAATGACCAGTAATTTCTTGAAATACAATGACGACAAACTGGGAGAGTTCTTAACAAAAGCAAGATGTTACACCAAAAAATAGGCCAGACTTAGGAATAGGTTGTTTCTATTATCTTATTCCCCTTCATTTGCCAATAGCACCTCCTTTTTTTCTAAACTCTCCCTTCTCCAGCACTGGAATTCCACATTCCTGTGAGTACAAGCTCCAAAGTAGGTAGGACACTCGTTTTCCTAGTGGGATCCCAATGTGCACGTAGCTGTTGAAGAAAGCCTTGTGCACTGTATACTGGGTGAAATCCTGGGTTCATTGAAGTTAACAGGAGTATTGCCATTGACTTCAGTTAGGCCAATATTCACGCCTTGTATTTATAAATAAGGTTAGGAAGTCAAGATCCAGCTTTTCTCTGATTACCTCTGCTCTAGGTTGCCGTGCACTCATGTTTCTTTACCATCTTAGAATAACACATAGAAATATCAAGAGAGCTGTGTGGAAAGAAAGGTTAGTAGTCCTGTCTGATGGTGTTTGATTTAAAGAGGCAGTGCTTTGCACAATCTTGTTTTTGAGCAGAAGTCAACATTGAAACTGATGAGGGCATGCTGCCTAATATCTGATGAGATGATATGACAGTTGCAGCAGTGCCTACCAACTCAGGAGACTAATCATTGCTTTAAAGGTGAGTAATATGTAACCACTTTACTTACACATAAATATTTACTCTTTTTTTAAAAAAGTATGAACTGGATTCAGAGGGATATATTTTAATCCTGAATGCTTTAAGGAGTACCGCTTAAAATCCTGGCCCTGCTGAATCAGTGGCAACATTCTCATTGTCTCCAGTGGGGCAGGATTTCACCTAATGTGTGCAACTGCCAATAAAAACACATTGCATTAGTTATGTCTGTTCAAAAAGTATATAGTCTGAAGGTGTTTAGCCTTTCCTGTATGCACACACTATGTACTCTATATTATTGTCTATATATCTTTATGTGGACACTTCTTTTCTTGGTAAGTGTGTATAAACTCCCATTAGCATTAATGGGAATTAAGATCTTGGCTTGAATGAAAATTACGCAGAGCTCTCTAAAGTGACTGTAATGCAGCCACACACAGGACACCTGGATTTAGGTTCTCTTACAATCTTGAAACTGGCTGAGTTTGTTGAAAGTGTCAAGTGAGCTGGGATTGCTTTCAAATGAACCTGCAATAAGGTACAAATATCTGGACACCATAAAATAGGCTACAGTAGACTTCTGATTAACAAATCATTACATCAACCTCCCAAATAAAATCTAATCCTTTTTGTTTTGCTTCTCACTGTAGGACTTTCAGATAGAGAATTTATTAACATTAGAGTTTTAATGAAAACACTTTCTCTCTTTTTAAACACTGATATTGTGTTTCAAAGCTCTATGTGTTACAGTATTTTCCTTGCTGATAGTCTTACACAACTGTATATCGATAGACATGAAAAACATTTCCTGTTTGGTTTTCCAGGAACTTTGTACCAGGACAAAATTGTGTAAGGAAACCATGTACATGGAAAAAGTGTGCAAAAATGTAAAGTTTGGAACCATGAAATGAAATGTCCTTTGGTCTGAGGAACTGGACACTGATTCAGATATGGTTTTAGATCACTTTCCATTGCACCATTCGGACACAAGAATTTCTATTATAGCTATGTCAAGACTAACCCAACCAAATATAAGGACTATTTCTGGGTCCTTTGAATCATGCTCCAAAAAAAGGTGCAACAATAAACAAGTCCTTGTGCATTCGCAGTCATAACTATAGGCAGAAGAACCCTTGAGATTCCTCGCTTTGGTATTAAATAACAATTATAAATGCTTTTAGAAATAAAGCAATACATGGTGGGACTTGAAATGTTAGCAGTCCCAGGTTATTTGTCCATTGAAACAAGTCTGATCCCTAGTCATAAATAAATAATCTCTTTCCTGGTCTTACTTCCATGCCAGGATCAATATCTCCTAACATCTTACTTATTTTATTACTGCTTTTGGTTTTCTGGGACTGATTGAAAGTTGCTCAGAGGAAATCTTTGGTTTTGCTTAAGTGTCCGTGACATTTAATCATGACTTTCCTTGCAGTTTAATTCCAACCAGTCAATCAGTTAATCCACTTCAATTGATTCTGTGCTCTCTGTTATTGGCTTGCACTCATTGGGCATCCTCTGGTGTCGACTCAGCTGGGTGGCTTGTGTGAAGCTCCTCTCACATCTCTCGCACCTGGTGAAGGCAAGAGAGAAAATTGAGACTGGGGAGCTGCTCTTGCGGGGAGGCGGGGAGTGAGGGGCTTTGTCTCATCCTGTCTAATCAGAACAGACACTCAAAAGTGGCTTCAGATTTTACCAGCTCAAGAGGTTTAATTGGTGGCTACTTCCAAGGCCTTGATGCCTATGATGGGACAAGGCCTGTTTGATTCAGAACAGAGGAATCTGTCAATAGACAGGGGGAAGGTGATTTCTCCAGAGAGGCCTGTCCTGCTGTAGCTCTGATCACTGTCAGTTCAAATAGATAAAGAACAAAAAGAGATTTTTAGGAGTGAGCCATCAAAGCAGCAGCTTGGCTGCAGTTTTCTGCTTTATAACCCCTGAGGAAAAATTGACAAATAGAATTTCACCTTCTGCTAATTTGAAAATCAGAAATTCACCTATTGGAAGAAGAGAAGCTGTAGAGCAATAATTGCTTAGTGTAATAACAAGAGAAAAACTCTGTATTTATCTATTGCTATATAGTTGGGTTTACTTTAAACAATGTGGTAGAATTAGTGCTTGGTTAATCAATTGTCTGAAAACATCCACAGCATTTGATATAGATGAGGGGAGGGAGAGAGAAGAACTCAATCAGCACTGTGTTTCATTGCCTTTTAAGTCTTTTCATTACCCTTCCCCCCTCTCCAGTGAACTACAATCTGTGGCAAAATAATTAGAGGATTATGATATGAAGTTTGAGGGAAAAGAAAAGGGGTTTCTCTAGTTCAGAATGAGTCATCTGGCCTTCTACTAAAAGAGAATCCCTTGTTTATCTAATATCAACTTCTTTACATATTGTGTCCTCTTAATTAGCACTGTGATGCTAGATATAATTGCACAATGAGCTAGGAATACAGCAGATTTTTTCACTGTAAGGCGCTCACTCGTAAAGCCACCATTAATTTAATGGAGCTGTGTGATGTTTTATCTTTATCAGTAAAAGCATCACTATAATGAATTAATTCCCCAGCTACAAAAAGTGAGGAAAACAATGGCCTGTTACCTCGTATCCATCTTTCTCTCTTTAGTGATATAAATCAGTGGTTCACAACCAGAGGTACACATGCCCCTGGGGCTATGCAGAGGTCTTCTGGTGAGGGTACATCAACTTATTTAGATAGTTGCCTAGTTTTACAACAGGCTACATAAAAAGCACTAGCAAAGTCAGTATAAACTAAAATTTCACTCAGACAATAACTTGCTGTACATACTGTACACTGAAATGTAAGTACAATATTTATATTCCAATCGATTTATTTTATAATAATATGGTAAAAATGAGAGCATAAGCAATTTTTCACTAATGTGCTGTGACACTTTTGTATTTTTATGTCTGATTTTGTAAGCAAGTAGTTTTTAAGTGAGGTGAAATTTGGTGGTATGCAAGACAAATCAGACTCCCGAAAGTGGAATAGTAGTCCAGAAAGGGTGAGAGTCATCGATATAAATTACTGAAGCTGATTTATTACAGGATTTGCCATTTACAAAAAGAGTAAGAAGGTATTTACATATATTCATAATTATGGTATGTTCTACATGTTAGTAATTTAAAAAAAATGTTTAGTAACCCAGGGCACAGATATTATTCATTCATCTAAGGTATGGTATCAGCACAGAACATCAACATTCGTACATTGTGTTTCTTTGATTGTCTTTTTCTGGGAATATTTTTAGCAGCCTGTTCTATTGTTAAAAACTACACTGTGATCTTGACAAATGTAAAATGTCAGCGTTAGGTCTGATACATTATCAGCTCAATGAAAATAACTCAGAAGTATTGATTGCCTAATGATTTTTGGTGTATTCATTAACGTCTATGTGCAGATCATCCTCTCTCCAGAGCTCCTGAAGTGCTGATGACACATTAGTGTATTGCTGATTGTTTATTAGAAAACTGATTAGTTACCAGATTAGTATGTCAAAATATACTGCTTTTTATTACTTGACAAACTTGCAAATTATATTCTTATATTTAAAAAATCATGAAGGAACTGGAATCAGTTTTGGTGCCAGGATTAGATTAGGCTATATGAGCCACTGCAATTCCCTCACTTTGCATTTTGTTATTTGATATATGACTGTGTATGTGTGTATGTATGTATATATATGTATGTATATATATAATATTCAAGATCAATACAGACCTATGTAGATCTACACAGAAGTGTTTACCTATATATTCCATATATGATATATGTAGGCTAAGATTTTTCAAGCATGAGCCTGTAAATTAGGCTTCTAAATTAATATTTGGACACACAAAATGTGGCTTGATTTGCAGAGGTGTTGAATTAACCAGAAATCCCACTATAGTTGATAGGATACACATAATTTTTTAAATTCATGCTACTTGTTTAGATGCCTAAATAATTTTTGGTATAACTGTCTTGAAAGCAATTTGAAAAGTTAAAAATCCATTGCTAAAAATGTGGACCACAAAGGAAGGAAGAAAATCACTTCAATATCAAAATATTTAGTGAACCAGTTTATTTACAAGTGTTAATTTTGTATGTGTGGCTGATCATCTTTAAGGCCCAGTATTCAGCAAAGCACTTTATGTGCATTGATAATCTGATCCCTATTCAGCAAAAACCTTAAACTCATGCTTAATTCCCATTAAAAGCAATGGGACTATGCACATGCTTAGTTTAAAATGCTTCAAATTAAACACATATTCAAGTGTTTTGTTGGTTTGGGGCTAGGTTGCTCAGTACACTGGAGGATCAAGCTGTAAGTGAATATTCAGATATGAACAGATGAGGTGGGCCATCACAGCCATCAGTATCACAGTCTTAGGATAAGGTAGAAGAAAAGAAAAACAGAAAGTAGACAGTGTATAGGAAATAATTTTTCCAGGATTGTGCTGTGGGTTTTTTTCTGTAATGGCTGTCCTTCCCCACATACTCTCTGTAAAGTAACTGGTATGGTATGCTGTATTCTTCAAATGGACCAACAAAGACAGATACATGCATATATTGAGCCACAAGTGTTTAATGTTGCGCATTAGTTAAGTAAACTGATAATTGGCGGGGAAGGCGGCAGGCATCTAGTATATGTGAAAGCAAACGTGTTCCTTAAAGTTATTGCAGAAAGAAACAATAGTTCAGCTCAACAGTGATCACTCATAAGGTTAATATATAGATCGTAACCCATCCTGATTCTCTTTGAGATTTTAGGCCAGATTTTTCAGACCAGCCTCAACACAATCTTTATTTTTGAAGGTAAAGGTTTGTTATTACATAATGTGGCTGTAACTATTAGTAATTATTCTTCCTACTACCTGCTACGAAGGTGCAGTCAGAGGGGACACATGTTCTGTTCAACCACTAATATTTATTTCTAAAATGCACTGTGGGTTTCATTTACCCCTGAGCAGAAGGCCAACAAAAGAGCTGTGCACTAAAGTTCCACATAAGCTCTTTGAGAACCCTTTGTGGGACTTAAGTGGTCTCTAGGCCCCACGTCAGGCCCATGCACAGGAATGATTTAAAACTGTGCCACCAAGTTAGAGGCCATTACTAAAAACTGGATAATTGTTATTTTTCATATTTTGAAGGAACTGTTGTTTTGAATGAAATTGGACAGCTGTTGTACCATAATATTCAGTGGCACCATATGCAAGATTCATAGACTCTAGGACTGGAAGGGACCTTGAGAGGTCATCAAGTCCAGTCCCCTGCCATCATGGCAGGACCAAATACTGTCTAGACCATTCCTGTTAGACATTTATCTAACCCACTCTGAGGCCACGTCCAGACTAGGAATTAAAATCGATTTTAGATACGCAACTTCAGCTACGGGAATAACGTAGCTGAAGTCGAATTTCTAAAATCGAGGTACTCACCCGTCTGGACGGCGCGGCATCGATGTCCGCGGCTCTCCGTGTCGATTCCGGAACTCCGTTCGGGTTGATGGAGTTCCGGAATCGATGTAAGCGCGCTCGGGGATCGATACATCGCGTCCAGACTAGACGCGATATATCGATCCCCGAGCAATCGATTTTAACCCGCCGATGCCGCGGGTTAGTCTGGACGTGCGCTTAAATATCTCCAGAGATGGAGATTCCACAACCTCCCTAGGCAATTTATTCCAGTGTTCAACTACCCTGACAGTTAGTAACTTTTTCCTAATGTCCAACCTAAATCTCCCTTGCTGCAGTTAAAGCCCATTGCTTCTTGTTCTATCATTAGAGGCTAAGGTGAACAAGTTTTCTTCCTCCTCCTGATGACACCCTTTTAGCAAAGATGTAGTAAGCTCTTGCCTTATCCACAGCACATTTCTCTCTTTTACTAGTTTGATTAAGGGGGTGGCGGGGTGGGAAGAAGAAAGTGTACATACTTTCACTTTGCTCAATAGTATGGCTGGTTTTCTAAGGGTCTCAAACAGCACTGACATCATGGTGGTTTTTCGGGAAGTACTGTTTGGCTAGATAGTGCCCACATCACTATTCTCCTAATTTGCTGCACAGTACCCTGTCACTGTTAGTGGTTGTCACAGCAGCAACATCATGCTCCTTTAACTCATCTTTAGCAAATGTCACTGAACTGGAAGAGACTGTGGGAGTAGAATGTAAGATACTGGCTTGGTCAATAATTTTCTGTTTTTATCCCAGCTTTTAATATGGTTAAGAACTTTGTTCCAGATTAAGAGCCATAGTGGAGACTTCAGTGAGATAAGAATACATAAAACATTACAATGACGAGGCTCAGTTCATAGCTTGTGATGACAAAAAGAAATCCCTTCCAACTGGACCTGCTGCCCAAACAATGTAGCAAGGGCTTTGATTACACATAACCTCAGTTAGCTTTTTTTTAATCAACAGGGAAATGCAAATAGAAAATTCTCTCTCACACACACAGAGCTAGATCTTGCAGCAAAAGAACCTTCTCCCACACCAAATCAATCACAGACATAGCATAAAAGGCTAGTTAAATGCTTAACTGGCCCTTTACGTGAGCGATTAGTTGGTTTTCACATGTAATCACATTAACTGTACATGCATGTTACTTATGTGCACATTTCAGCTGTGAAATTGCACATAAACCATTTTTAATATTACACCCATGATATTTTAAAAATAATTTAGTTCAATTTTTAATCAAAAATGTTCTGGTAACTTAGTCCTAAAAATTAAAAAAACAGCGGAACACCAGCAACTTTCTGAACATATGTCAATTATCTCTCTTGTTAATTGCAAGAATATTTCCAAAGCCTATTCAGCCAGAACACGTTAAACTCTGTCTACATTGCCATGATTGTCTGTCATTTAGGAGTAGGGAGAGTTTAAACCAACAGACCTTTTAGTTTTGCACTTTTTAAGTAAGCATACACATAAATCGCCTTTGTAAATATATATTTTTAAAGTACATTGCGAAGCAAAACCACAAAAATTGTCTTTGAACCATTACTACTCCTTGATATTAAAAATGGCCTCAGACTGTGTTTGGGTTTTTTCCTTTTGTTTTTTATTTTTGTTTTAACTTTAGTATCAAGCCCTCAATTAAGTCTTCTGGTGGAAGATTTGGCAGCAACCTGGAAGGATCTGAATGGTGGTGATACACAAAAACAATAATAGTATCAATCTGTTAGATAGCCCTTTTCATCAATAGATCTCAAAGTAATTGATAAATCTTTTTAATGTATTTATCCTCACGACACCTCTGTGAGGTACATAAGCTGCAGCTCTGTCTCTCCTCTCAACTGAGGGGGAAGGTAAACCGATTTCTGGATAATCTAATGCCCACCCTCCTGCATGCTGGTCTGCATGAGTGCGGGGGTTTGCACTTGTGGAGAAGCTTGCAGGATCAGCACATAAGAATATGGATCCCCTCCTCTGACATCTGGGGACAGGGAGAGTTGGAGCTCCAGTTTAGCTCCATGTGACATCACTATTCAGGGTCCTCCAAAGCTCTTGTAAAGACCTTCAGCAAAAAACAGAGAAATTAGAACTCATGTTTCGTATTAAGCAGGTTAAAAAAAACCCCTAAAACAATTGTATAATGTTGTTCTTATCCATCGTAAAGAAGCAGTTAAGGGTGTGCACATCTGCGCATGCACACACATTTATTTATATATTTTGCTACTCTGCAGTTCACCTTTAAGAAATGGCAGAACTATATTGTCAAGTACATGTATGTCTTAACATGAGCAACAAAAGAAACAAAACAACACCCCAGAATATCTGTTAATTACATAGTACTTAACTAAATGCTTTCTTTCAAGAATGAGATTGTGGTGTTGTCACAAAGAACATTATGGAAAAGAGAAAAAAATCACCAGACCAAAGGGGGGGAAATTAATGATTGTAAATGGGGCAAAATAACAGCTCTATTGGAAACATGACAAAAACAGGATGTTAAGAAAAAAAATTAAGTGGAGTCAACAAGGTTACACATAAGTAACACCTTAACATTAAAAGAAATCTATTTTCCACTTTGACCTAGAAACCTCTTCAATTAATTACTAAAATCTATTTACACAGCAACTAGATAAAAATCAATCTGATGGCCAGCACTATTTTTGGCTCTCTTTCTATGGGCTCTGTTCACTCAAGATACTGGCTCTGTGGGTGTCATTGTTAAGGCTGCAGGATTCCGTGATTTGACACCCACAAAGCTGTCCTATTTTCTATTCCTGGTCCCCAAAATGTGCCCAGAATTCTTATTCTTGTCCTTCCATTCCCCAGCACACACATGCATGGTGGCCATATATGGTGGCTGGGCAACTCTGATGTAATCTTGCTATGAGGGGGTTCAGTGACAGAAGCTCTCTTATATTAGGCAGGCATAAAATACAGGAAAAGAAAAATCATGTTGAGTGAGGGCACGTAGTGAACTGGGAAAGACACTCTATCCCTTCAACTCCTTATTTTCTCATCCCCAGGTGATGAAGACCGGGTATTTTACAGAAAAAAATGGTTTGGTTGTTTTTTCCCAGGGAGGTATTGGTTCCAGGCAGAAAATTATATGAATCCATGTCTCTCAATTCAGCTGAGAGAGATACTTAATCTAGGAGGCTCTTATAGAAGAAAATGTGCGTTAGTAAAAAGTAAGGAGTTGGTCAGAGCAGAGTCCTTTATCTGCATGAAGTAGAACCTACATTAACCAGCTATGCATCAGCCTCTCAAATACACAAACAAACAACACATTTCTGTGGCTTGGCTGAGTGTTGGGTTTTATTTTAAGTGAATAGGTAAGGTAGAAAAGTGATTTCTCTACTACCTCAAAAGTGCAGAAGCCTGCAGATCTTGTTAAATTCCCTCTTTTATCTGAACTTATACCTCTTAAAGAAATCCTTTGTGAAATGTAGATAATAAAGGTCTCACTGTGTACATGTACACTGAAACCTGCACTAAAGGTAGGACTACATGTAAATCGCTAGAACTTCAGAGACAGTTACAACACCAGGTAACCACTTGTCCTAAGAATGCACTTGCAAATAAAGATGGACCCAAGCCACAAAAATTCAAATTTAGATTTCCAACCCTACCAAGTTTGGGTGTATTCTGATTTCAGGTTTCGGGTTGGCCCATGATAGAAACAGTGACATTCAAAAAATCTGAAACAAGGTTTGTTTCCAAACACCCAAAGAATGTTTGAATTCAGAATGTTTGTATCAAGGACTCTGTTGAACTATATTCAAAGTTTCCAGCACAGTTTTGTTTAACTAAAAATTGAAAACCACCTTAACTGACAACTGATTATCTCTGCTCACTTGGATGGCTACTGCATTTGCAAATTATTTTTATGAGTTTACTAGAGTCATGTCATGGGATACACATAGTTTGTAACTGTTAATCACATACAGAGAAAAACAGACTCAGAACCATTGGAAAAATACTAACTGGTATATGAGCTACTTCAGTGTATTGACAAAACAGGGATGAACCATATTATGCGTGTTACAGCACAGTCTCGACCCATCCGCTTCAGTTTGTCAGACATTTTCAACTAAGGTTCTCTAACTGAGAGACAATCGTTAAACTGCTATTTGTTTTAATTTAACCGAGTTTTGATTGGATGACAGGCATTTGCTCTGGGCCATACATGTACTAGGTATCTGCATACGTGCCTGGTTTGATTCTGATTTCAGTCACACTGCTAATGAGTCTGTCTGGAATCTTGACCCTTTCAAAAGAAGCTCTCCCATGAGCTGTTATAGATGGCTGTTGTGGGTGGACAACTGCTATGCCTTTCCCTCTCTGCTCACTGTTGATCAACATCGGTAGCGTCAGTTACTTACTTAAAGGGTTTTTCCCCTGTATGCGTCCGGATATGATTGTTGAGTGTTGTAGCACCAGCAAAGGCACGACCACAATAGCCGCACTTGAAAGGTCTGTCACTGGAATGGGTGACTACGTGGTTCCTTAGTTCTGAAGGTTGGGAGAAGGATTGGGAGCAGTGGCCACACTGATAGGGTCTGCAAAACAATAGAAACACCACATGATCACTACTTTCTATTTCAGCAAATAGAAAACAACTTAGGTGGTGCAAGCAATTTTTTTCAAATTAATTTTTTAGTTTTCAAAGAGAAGTCTAGATGTGAATCTCTGGATCTATAGTAGGAGACATGCAAGCTCCCCCACCCCCATGAACCACTATGCAAATTTAGAGGACAGAATCCATGTACAGAAACTGCCAGAGATTAAAGTTTTCTTCAGGTATACACAAAACCTGGATTCGATTATATGTCTGACTTTTTAGTTTCCTCAAACTAAGGGCCCAGTACCATACTCCTTATTCAATGAAAACTCCCTCTGCTAACATAGGGCTCAAATCCCTATGTTAGCAGGTTCAGAAAGTCCTATTCCTCTCTAGCATTAGTGCAGTCTTAGCTAAAAAATTTACCTGTGCTTGTCACTGGTATATTCCAGATTGGTTTCTATGACCATTTGAAAAAAAAAATTCTAATCCTTTGTACATGCCAAAAATTCCAGCTCTTTAAAGAGGAACTTTCATAATGAGATAAATTTGAAAAACAATAATAAGCTTTTGCTTTTCCTATTATGTTTCTGTATTCTTGCTGCTATTGAAGACATTTGAATTTAATTAATAGGTTTTTCCATCCTGGCCTGGATTTTCCTTTTGTGTGATCCTGAAATTAAATCATAAGTCTATTTTTGCAACATCTTAACCTCTTGCGGTGAACTGAATGTGATGCCACAAGTTCAGAATTATAACATCATCATTACAAACTCAAGTGGAAAGAAGAGGCTGAGAGACAGAAGGATGAGACAGGACAATAGTCTGAGTACCAATACAATTACTAACTTGTTAAAGTGGCAAAAAGTGTTCTGAGAAACATATACAAAGTAAATCAATTACTGTTTTGGCAAAATAGATTTAATTTCCCTCCCTTACACAAGTGGAATGCTTTCCATCTGTTATGACATTTAAAGTAAATCAGTGGCAGGTCCTGTTCCGTTTATCAATTTTTTTTTTTAAAGAAAGTTAAGAATGTCATAAGGGATATTAATGATTTTTATAGAGAGCAGCAATTCAGGGCACAACTCTTGCTGTCTGAATTTTTAGAGCCAATGGCCAACAAGTCTTAATTGCTCTCTCTTTAACAAATGTGTATGTTCAAATGGCTAGAAACCAAAACTAAAGGGAAGGAGACAGTGGTGACCAAGCATGTACAACAATTCAATTAAGTGCAAAATAAAGTGTACCCTCTCATTTGTCAAGTGAGCTGCTTAATTGTGTCTGCTTGCATCGCTGATCACAAATACTATTATTTTATAGTGCTTCAGAGTACTGAGCACTGATTGTAGAATTTTTTTTTTGCTTGATTAATGGTCTGGTATTGGTCAATAACTCAATACTATACAATTTTAATTACTTATATTTTAAAATCTATCTAATTGCTTTCAAAGCAGTTTGAAAGATATATATAAAAGTTGTGGAAAGGTTACCTGGTCTGGATGATTACACTAACATTGTTTCCCCTATTCTCTTTAAAAATTATATAAGTGCATGTGAAATAATATATTTTAAATAAACATTGATAACTAATGTATATCGATAACCATTGCTGGAAGACAAGAGAAATATGTTTTTCCGCTTTATTGCATCTTTAAATGCATGGTTAATGGATAAGGAAATTATTTATCAAACAGATATGTAAATTCAGGCTTTTTTAGGATTAAACATTTTTTAGCAAAAATAATATATTAAGATATGCTGTATCCATGAACAATTGATTTTCTGATAGTGAAAGGGACCATTAATGTTTATTAGCCTCTGGTTATCTATTTTAACAGCTCCCATAATAAAGAATAAGACACTAAATAAAACCAATTAATCTTTTATTTTTTTAACAACAGTCAATATGATTAATTTCACATTGTGAGAAGTCACACCATTCTTTGTATGTAAATACTTCACAGTAGTAAACCAGTTATGAGCAAACATTAAGAAGCCAAATAAAATGTTGCCATTAGCCTCCACGTTGATTCAAACTAGATTTCTTGTCCATAATGAAAATTTACATTTTATATTATCTATAGTGCATTACACTGTATGATGCACACAATGGTGAACTTTGTAGAAGATTGTCTATTCTTATGTCCCTTATCTCTCATTTTGTTGCCTTTCACCCAAATCTTGCAGGAATGGCTATAAAAGATGTTATTTCACCAAATAAATTGACCCCTTGTGTGAGTCTGCATAAATGATGCATATCTCCAATCAGATTAATCAAGAAAGAGATCAATTAAGTATTTTGGAGCTAGATATATGAATCATAAGTTAAGCAAAGCCTGTTTTAAAAAGAAGACAAATTTATGCATGCATAAATGTATGAGCTGACAATTTGTAAATGTCTTATCTACTTCCTTTGAACTGTAAGCAGTTCCAGTATGCAGAACTGTATGACTTTTCGAATGCTGCTATAATAACGTATGGTATTTTCCAAGAAAAAGGGTACAGAATGAGCAGAAAAATTATAGTTTTGTTTTGTAACCATTTTTACTGTACTTGGGTTGGTTTTTTTTTCTTAGCAGAAAGAAATCAATACGCTGTTTTTAAAAAATGAAAGCGGTGCAGAAGGATGAACATGAGGGATGATCGGTTCGGTGAGTACATGTACACCTTCAGAGCAGGGTTGTCTTTGGTGTAGCAGTTATCTCCTGTGCCATCACTTTGCTCTGCCCTGGAAAACCACATTAAGATGGTGACCCCCTTATTCTCAGGGTCATGGAGAGAATAGGACTCATGAAATGAAAACCAAAATGGTGGACTTTATAGGCTGAATTTTCAAAAAGAGGCACCTAGGTTGAAGCTGCAACATGGTTCTGACCCCATCCAGAACGCCTCATTCAAAAACTCTTACAGTTCTGCATATTGGGGACTGCCTGCAGTGCAAAGAAAGTGGATAAGATATTTACAAAGCTCTTCCACAAATGCATAACTTTAGGCATGTGGCAGTGCCACTGACTTGAAATAAACTGCCCATGAGTTTAAAGTTACCCATGTGGGTAACAGCTTAGTTGGTCTGGGGTCATGTACAAATACACTCCAGCAAATTTGAGTTTCTCTGCTGTTACTTTTATGCATGAATGGGTACATACCAAGAGCACCCTCTTCTATGTGTGAATACATATTTGCATGCATGTAAACTGTTATTTGCATGTTTATAGGTGAAACATATGCATCTGTGTATGAAAATATGGTCCTAAGAATCTTTGAAATATAATTTTTCTGTAAAAATCTATCCTAGAATTTTCTCTCCATCACTGTGTGCTAGAAGTAATATAATAATAATAACAATAATTAATTTACATCTCTATATTGTAGCACTTCAGAAAGGCTTAATTAATGTTTCTAACACACTATGAGAGCCTAACAAATACATCTCTGAGTTAGGTATTATTATACCAATTTTAAAGATAGTTAAACTTTACAGAAATGTACATAGGGTGACATAGGGTATCACTGAGAGTCAACAAAAAACACAGCAATCCTATCTTCCAGTCCTCTCTCCTTAAAAATTAGGCTATATGCTTCATCTTCCTACCCAAACTCAAAGAAAGCATATCTCCCTACCTAAGAAGCAAATTCTGCAGACAGACAAAATTGCACAGCTCTCACTTGCCTCATGTACTAGAAATCCATTTAGTTACCCTTCTTTGATTACAAATTTCTGTAGGTAGATTCTACAGTGTCAGATCATCAGTGTGTTGGGGCCTTCAATCTGTCTCCTCTAGGGACCAATCCAATGACCCTTACTCATGTGAGGGTCTCCCCTGGGTGCACTCATGAATGTAAAAGCTATGGGCTCAGACATCTAAAATATAATACTGAAAGGAGTTATTTTTAAGAATTTCTTTAAGTATGGGTGAATTTCTGGCATCTGAGGGTTTACAACATTCTCAGGTTACATTTTCCAAGATCACAGAAATAGTTAAGAACTTTGTTTTTTGCAGTGTACTTTAAACCTGCCTCTTGAATGTGCAAATTCTGTTCAAAACATTATTAATGTTTTCTTTTCCCAGTACTAATAATCCTTTTTTTTTTGTAGTCCACTTTGTATGGGTGATCAGCACAAAGTCAAACACGACCTATGCACTTAACTGAATTTCACTCAAAATATGCATGCTTATCCAAGCAATTGTATAACTTTTTTGGGAGATTGCACTAGAATAAGACCATTTAGTTACTGTTTTCACATTTAAATAAACCCCAACACAAAAATACATAAGTTTGAAATCACTTTTTTCAGTCTTCTTTAGCAAAAGATTGATCTAATTAATCTATTTCTCTTGTGTCCACGCCTTTGGTATTGTTACATATCTTTTGAATCCAAAAGGGCAGAACTCCTTGACTAATCCAGCTCATATGAACATATGTCCCATTTCTTTACACTGTCTCCAGCATAAATTGCAAGAAATATTTGAATGATGGGCTGCATGATCAGAGTCCTGAAAAAAATCTCGTAATTACTTTGCACTGAAATTCTCAATTTTTCTCTTTTACGGTGAGCTGATCTTTTACGGGCCTCTTCACAGTTTCATTCACTATCTTCATGGGTCTCATAGAACTCCAGTGTAAATCTTTAGAGGATGACTTGCTTGTAACAGTGAGTTTTTGAATACCTGTAAACCTTTCATTGAAATACAGTCAAATCAGCGAAGCCAAATTGTGAATCAGATTCATTGTTTCCTCCAGCTAGATAAGTACTAGCCAATAGGAGAGAGCCTGACATACAGCTGCAGATGCATTTCTCACTGTCAGTGTCAGAAGGCTAAGTGTAGGGCCTTGTTGTTAGTGAAGAAACAAAGAGATATTGCATAATGTCAGAATGCCAGGAAGTGGGACACCATGGCTTTCCTCATTAAACAAGCAGTTTGGCACCAAGGCTTTATGGGAAGATGGAAGACTCTGATTCAGGCATCACCTTAGTTTTTACATTACCTGAGTCAATGAAAGCAGGGCATGTTGTGATGCTGGCACTCTCTGCCTCCAGGAAAGGGACTCCATGAATTGCTCTCACATACGTCAGTGGTTTTGGAGCAGAATTGCAGACATGGGCCAAAGTTTCAGTACCCTCTTCAAAACTGAATGGATATGGCATTGGAGTGGAATCTGCTGTTTTGTATGGTTAATGAGAGGGGGGAAATGCAACTCAGGGTGTCAGTGATACACTCTAGCTGCCATTCTGAGTGGCTCAAAATGACTGTTGCAGAGAAGTGAAGAAGGTGTTAGCATAGTCTCTGCACAGAGGCAGGATGAGTGACGGAGTGCTCAGTTGTGGATGCTTTAGTTAAAGCAATCAGTTGCCTTGGACCCTACCACATGGAACATTTGAAGTTACTCACCATGACTATTTATAAAGGGTTTAATGCAGGTACTCAGTCTCCTTCAAACTGAACTGAGGGGATGTGATTCTGCAAAGTGACATTTAAGAACTAGCCTACATCTTGAAGTTCTCACAGGGCTCAGATTGATGGGTTTTGTTATATTTACTAACTATGGGCCTACTCCTGCAACTCTTACTCACACTGAATAGTACTTATTCAAAGAGAGTAGCCCCACTACAGCCAACAAGACTACAAACATGAGGAAGTATAACTCAGTAGAAGAAAGGATCACAGAATCAAGTCCTCTATGACTTTTGGGGCCATCATTTTGTAAAGAACAAAATAGCTCATATGTTTCTAAACTTCTGAAGCAGTAGGGGAATGGTACCATTTTGTGCGCCTTTTGCTACTGTTAACTATAAGTGCTGGAAGTCTGCAAACCTTTTTGAAAAGAGTATGCAAGAACAAATGTTCAATTTAGCATGACATTTACTTTAATTGCACAATAATCCATAGTCACTCTATAAACAGAAATAGACATTGTTCACAGCATTTCTTTTTTGTTTAGTTGCTATAGGTTTTTAAAAATTAAGTTATTAATTAATTTGGGCAACAGTACTGACGGCCAAAGATACACATCCTCCAAAGAAAAATGTATTGCAGAAAAATACCAACTAGGGTAGAGCCATGGTGCCTAGAGAAAAGCATCAATTAAATTGACAGCTTAACCTTAAAAAAAATAACCAGACGTTCATTGCTGAACTGTAACATTAATATACTTCAAGGAAACAAAAAGCATGAGGGCCAGATAACATCCAGAATCCACCCACCAAGGACACACTTGCATGTATAGTGTCTACCCTCCAATCATCAGCTTAAATACATGACAATCAACAAGAGTAAACATCACACATAGACATTGAATATGAAAGTGGGCCACAAGCAACACCTGGGAAGTGCAGGCATCCTCCCTCCGTTAACACCACTACATACTGTACATGACAATCAAAGAGAGAAAAAAGAAAAATGTAAATAAAAACTGGTCATTCTAAGAACTGTTGCTGATTTTTTTTAAAAATAAATGAAAATATTTGTCTGAAAATGATTCATTGTGATTGAAGGCTTTTGCTTACCCCTTTCTGGAGCCCCCCAAATGGGATTGTTGGGAATTTCTGCAGCAGAAAAACAGAAGAGAAAAGGGATTTCTGACTCCTGGTTCAAGGAATAGAGGGTCAAATTGCCTCTGTCTGGGCAAGAGTTTAAGAAAAACGCCAGAGGCTTGGATGGTCCTTGAGTTAAATCTGAATGGATTTAGATCTTACTTTCCCTCCCATCAAGTGACTCCAGAGAAACTCTACATTATTTAACAAACAGAAGGAAAAAAAAAAAAGGACCTCAGTGGGAAAGGAGAAGTAAATGAAAGGGGGCAAATAAGCTTTCATTAAAATCTTAATTAATCTCAAATTCAAAGAAATTTCTGGGCGAACTTAAAACCCTCCTTATCTTGGGTTCACTATTATCCAGTATTTATTTCTTCAAACTTCTGCCTGCTGAATAGTATTTTGTTCTATGAGGCTGACTGAAAAACATTTTTGTTCTGTCCTTTTTCACTCTTATCTTCCACTCTCATTCAGGTTTCTTCTGAGACAAAGGAAGTTTTAAGTCATTTCCTTCTTTGTATTTCTCAAATCCCAAATAAATAGTTTACATTTCTTAAATTTCACACTATGAAGTGGGGATCATAGCTACATTCAAGGATCCTTTTCCTGCTTTGACCACCTATAGTTAATCATGCTGCCTGCAAAACAAACACAATGCCAGACTAGATAGTTTCAAAGCCTTTGCTAGAGGAGGCAGCCGTAGCTACTTCCCTCACATCAAAGATGCAGTGGCTGGTGTGTTTACAAATTTCTGACAATAAACAGGTAGCTGTTTATCGGCTAGAGTGCTGCAGTAGATAGTGGAGAGAAATTCCAATCCTAAGAGGTGCATACAGTATCTAAGGCTGGCAGGCAAACAAGCATGGGCAATTTACACCTTGATTTCTTGTTGCCAGGAAATTACTTTAAGAAATGAGAGGTGTTCCTAGAAATAAGCAAAGATACTTCTTTTCCAATTCCTGTTTTGCTAGGTACATGCTCTACTAATGCCATTTATAGTAGGAGGAAAGACTTGCCATGAAATAAGTTTAAATAATAGTGATTTCTAGTTAGGGATATGAGAACTCAGAAAAATCTGGAATCTAAACTCAAGAACTCTGACCCATATTCCTAACACCTATATTTTCAAAATGTTGCCAGAGGTTTTAGCTATGTGAATAACAACTAATACAGTTGGGAATCATATAGCTAAAATCCTAATCAATGTTGGGAAAATATTTTTCTCTGGCAGTTTTGGTTGTGTTACATATTGTGGGAACTCAAGAGGCATTTGAAAGTTGGCTGCTATCAGAAAATTACACAATTTATAGTATGAAATAAAGCAATAAAAGCTCTTTTTCAGTACAAATATATATTTTTAACATGACAATGCTTTGTTTCTGCTGGAGCCAGCGTCCACTTTAGGTATTGCTAAAGAGCACAGAAACTTGAGAACGTTTTGCCACATCCAAAATTTTAGCAACTCTCAGAATCTATTCGGGATTGAGTTCTAAGACTCTAGTTCTACCATATACACTTTAAAATTCATCTGTTTTTATCCAGCAGCATAGGATATATGCTTATTACACAAACACACACAATATATACTGCTATTGCATTTTTGTCAAATGCAACTTGCATTTGAATGCTGCATTTAGAATGATTTTCCAGGTGATTCAGCTGTTTTACTCAAGCCTTCTTCACAGCTGAAGGACAGACAAAACATGGGCAGTCTTTTTAGTTGAATTAATTTGATTTTTGTCTTTTGTGCTGCCAGTGATCAAGATTGTCAAATAAACCAGCTTTGATTCATAAATAATAGTTCCATTATATCTACTCTGCCACTGGTCAGAGTACCTGAAATTTTAATTCACTTGTTCAGCTAAATTTCAGCCTCAGTTCATGGCCATAAAATTCTCTATTGACAAACTTTCAAACCAACTTTGACTCTGAGGTATCTAGTCAACATTTTTCTTCTGTGTGGATATTAGTTTATTGAATAAGTGGCATCTGTTTTCCTCCACATCACTAGGGGAGTAGGTATTTCCTTTTGACAGCTTTCTACGATTTATGGGTTTGCATGCTCTGAAGAAAAATAGTACTAAGCAAAAAATTCCAATTCATTACCTCTTAGTACTTAATTAAGTTTATACACACATTGCACACTATAAGTGAACCCTGAAATGACTATGACAGCCACTGAACAGCAAGTTATATTATCTTTGGGAGACAAAGAGACTTTTGATTATCTTGACCTCATTTTTTCAGCCATAATATTAATAACATTTCTTTTTGTTTTGTTCCCTCTAACAGATGTACCAAACCATTCTGAAAACAAGATTATATTTTTGGATATTTCCTTTTGTATGTACATTTAGGTACCAAATGTTTTTACAAATTGTGAAGTTAAGCAATAGCCTTTATCAGCTTACTTCACACAGCCATAGATGTATTACGTTGTACAGGCTCCTCCTAATAATGGTTTAGTTTTTGAAATAACAGTCTGATAAAAGCAAAAAGCAGAGGGTCTGGCTATCCATCAATACAGAAATAAAGAGTACCCGTGTTTTACCTGTCAGGGTTCTGCGTACACACGTGCATCTGTAAGAGGATCCGCTGGGTGAAAGTCTTAAAGCATTGCCCACATTTCCAAAGGTGCCAGTCACTGAACTCAGAATTTAATTGGCTCGTTGACGTTGGGCTTGCAAGAACTCGCTGGTTTTTGACATTGATCTGGTTAAATCCTGACTCGATAGGCCCAGACTTATCCAGAAGAGAAAAATTTCTGCTACATGGAGTCTGTGGAAATACTATGGATCGCTGTGGTGTGGCAGGGGGGAGTTTGCTACTTTTGTTAAATGGCTGTAGGGTGTCTGGTCTGGACATGGCCTCCATTACAGTTGAAGGGACATTCACTGCGAGAAAACAAAAAAAGTAAATAAGATCTGCTTTACTATTTCCTAAAACTAATACAATTTGGGGAGAAAATAAAAAATATTCAAAGTCTATTTTCTACTGACTAGATTCAACAATTCACTGTTATTATAATACATATAAAAAGGGCTGGAATGAGACTGCGAGCTGAATGGAGAAGCTGATTCTGCCATGTAGGAAGTTATCCGAAGAGAGATTTGAGACTTTGTAATGGTCCAGAGAAGAGTGACAAGAATGGTTAGAAGTATGATACAATAAGATTCACATCTGAGAGAAAATTCTGCAGGTCTTACACTATATCAAATCTCTGTGTTGCAGAAAACAGACACAGCAGTAGTTCCCTTAGCCTATCAATGGGCAGTCACTAAAGGACAATATTACACCCTCATTTATACACACAAAGCTTGTACACTACAAGTCAGTGTCTTCAGTGTGATTGCTTGCATGATTAAGGCTAGTAGGATTTAGTTCATAATGAGATATTGCAAAATATATGCCTAAATATCTTTGTACCTCAGTTCCCCACCAATAAAATGGGATTACTAATACTTCCCTACCTCATAGAGGTATTGAAAAGATAGATTAATTAAGGTTTGTGAGGCACTCACGTATTTTGATGATGAGCACAATGCAACACATGAGAAAATAAAATTCTGCATTCAGTGCAGCATTTGGAAGTTGTACAGTAAATGAGTCATGGGGAGTCACACACAAAAGAAATATTCGAGATCTGCCTCATTCCTTGAGCACTGTCCATCTTGTGCACTGAATGAGGCAGGGATTCTGTGGAAAAAATAGTATGTGATCATGTACTTAAAGACTGTACCATAACGCACAATGGCACATGGATGTCTTAAATTCTGGTGTTTCGTAACTTCTGAGTGCTTGAATTTGCAACCATAACATTCTTTCAATGTAGCATTTGGGGATTTCTCTCTCTCTCACACACACACACACACACACACACACACACACACAGATTTACCTTCTGAATACAAGTATGTCTAGTTGAGATACAGTAGCAGTTTCAAATGGTCTGTTTAATGAATAATTGTTACTAATGTCTTAATAGTTACTGAAATTAAAAATACTGAAATAAAAAAATGCAATACAAATCCATTTTGATATGGTACTGTAAATTAATACAAAGTTCCTTTACAAAATTATTTTTTAATGTTTCCTCAACCAAAACAAATATGGTAATCCATGTTATTTAATTTATTTATGTCTAGTCCTTTCTGTGTTGCTCTTCACTGTACAATCTGAGGGCCTATTTTATGAGTAGAGTTACCTCCAGTAGGATGTGCATTGCTTAGGGTGACCAGCTGTCCCGATTTTACAGGGACAGTCCCAATTTTGGGGTCTTTTACTTATATAGACTCCTATTACTCCCCATCCTCTGTCCCGATTTTTCACGTTTGCTGTCTGGTCACTCTAACTGCAGTACAGTTTTTAAAACACATCCAAACATTTTAGGTGCATGGAAAAACATGTGCAGTAGAGCCCGTCATATGTAAACTTTTCTTTTCAAAACTCTTTTCTAAGTTTCTCTGTCACACAAGGGAGACTTAATTTAAAAAAAATTGTAAGCATAAAACCTCCATCAAGAGATTCAAATAATGAGGTTTAAGAGCTAAGTAATATTGTCACAGGTTATTGTGGGTGAAACTCACCCTTGTGCAGAGAAACAGCACAAGGGCTATTTTGAGGGTTTAAGTGGCTCTGAGGTTATGCATAGGCCTGGTGCTGGCCCTCTGCCCAGAGATGAAATTTTCCCTTTCTGTCAGTCTCCCTAGCTTGTGGATGAAACTCCTTGGTTTCCCTTGTAGCGAAGCAGTGAGTGACAATATTTAAAGATTTAACTGTGATGGGATTTTGTTCACTGTATCGTTTTTTTTAAAAATGATTTTGTAAAGTAAAACTCACAGAAATGAAAATGATTTTTTTTAGTGTTAAACATTATGGCCAGTAATTTAATGTCTTTAAAACTTCTCTCAAGTATAAGAGATTTGAAAACTCCAGATGAAAAAGAATGTTTATTTTTGATCATTTAATCCCTGGTCTCTTGCTGTTTTATTGCTGCCTGGTTCAGTATTTAAGTTGCTAAGAGACCCAAGTTCATCTCAGTATAGCTGTTTAAGTATCCAAGTATTTGACTGAAAAAATCTAATATAAAGTTGATTAGCCACTGGCAGCCACAGGGTCATTTTGGCCAATGTCATTCAAGCTTTTATCATTTGCTTCTTCTACCGCATAGACACACATGGCTATCACAATGGAAAAGAGTTCCCTGACGCAAGCTGAAAGAAGGGAGAGAGAGAGTGAGAGTGAGACACACACACACTCTCTCTCTCTCTCTCTCTCTCTCTCTCTCTCTCTCCCCTAGGAGGTGCTGAGCACTCTTAATTCCCACTGAAGACAAGTAACACATACTACCTTGCATGACTGGGTCTATGATATAAATGATTTGCTTTTTTTAATATTCACAGTAAAATAAAATGGCAACAGGATGGGGGCTCCATCATCATATCAGGTTATTTGTAATTAGCCTTTATTTAAAGGAACTAGCATTTTCTCTAACCACAAGGACCCCATCTCTATGGACAGTCAGACTATGCCTCCATCAACACATCCCACACTAATATGATGAAGCAGCATTGACAGTGACTGGAAAGATCACATTATGTCATCTTTTTGGCAAGAGAGTAAATCCTATTATAGAACTGGCAACTAGAGAGAGGGTTGAGGAAGTAAATAAAGAATAAACTGGCAATAAATCCCTAGTCAGGAGGGATTTCATATCTTGCTATGCCATGGGGGGAAACCTGCAATTTAGGTTTCAGTCCTGCCCACCTGTAGGTATGTGCATTTGTAGGTATGTGCATTTTACTCATATAAGTTGTTCCACAGACGTCATATATCTTAAGGATTTTCAGAATCAGGGCCTTATTTTGTAATTGTCCAACTTACCTTAAATAAATATCCAGGGTTTACTTCATACTTCTTAAGAAACACAAGGAACAAAACAGATTAACTGTGAAATATGCATTATGGACATATAGTTAGAAATAAAATACTTACAGTTTTCATCCTGTGCAATACACTGTAAAGGGATTCCAAAGAAAGATGTGTAGCTGTCATTGTACCACACCAGCAGTTCGGTGCCTCTGGGGATATCTATACAGGCCCTGTAGAATATATTTGACCTAGTCATAACAAACAGAAAAATAGCCTAGTTTAGGAACAGTTAGCACTCCTTTTACCATATGCACTATTATGATGGAATTCCACTGTTCTGGAAGAATTTCTGCAAGTTATCTCAAAAGAATAGCTCATTGATTAGCTACTTTGTAACTAAAGTAGTTTAAGCCCTAAGAAAATGTTTTACAAAATGTAGTAAGCTATTGCTGTTGCAGTGTCCCTTTTGAAAGACATTTTAAGGGAGACAGGTTTTTTTGTTTCAAAAACATTCCAGTGTAGAATTTGGAATGCAAACACTGCAGCATTGCACCAGTGCACAAGATCTAGAAAATGGGACCGACTCAAAACAGATCAGTTTATTTTCACTATCCAAACTGAGGGAAACTTCAAAGAAACAGTTTAGATGGTAAAAAATAAATAGATAATAATTCTTTTAGATTTAGCAAAGTGCTGTTAGTAACAGAAGTGAAGATTTTTTAAAATACAGAAGATGATTTTTAACGTATGTCCTCTTATATTTCCTTCAGTCTCACAACAGAACTATACCTCCCCAAAAAGAGAGAACTAAAGTTGAATAATATGGACTTTTGGTCCAGAAGAGTCCAGAAAACAGGGCTTGTAATGAAAACGAGTTACTGAGGAAATCTTTCTCAATATGAAACATGGGAACAAGGTTGATGGCCCCGCAGGTAAGTATGATCTAGTATTTACCATAACTGAGAATCCTTCTGTAAGTTCTATCCTGATCTCACTTTGAGTTAAAGGACTCAAGTAATTACAGTGAAATTAGAGTTAGGTGCAAAATCAGTGTGAGATCAGAATCAAGCATCTAGAAGAGGAACTGAAAATCTTATTGGTTTGTAGTAGCTTTTTGCTTAAGCCTGGTATAGTACAGTAAAACACTCTTATATGAGATGGATAGAAATTCAATACATATAAGAAAAGCATTCCACCCTGCCTGTACGATTACATACAAAAATGATATAGTCAAGGTACCAAGAAAGGACCATTTTTTAAAACAGCTTGCATAAGGCAGAAAAATATCTCTAGACTTAAAAAAAAAAAAAAAAAAAAAGTTAGACCTCAACTGGTTTTCTTAGTGAAGAATTGCTACAAATGCTAGCCTGAAGTTCAAGATAAAAGCATTTAGGGTTGGTAGGCCTTAAATTTAGCCTTTCTGTAAAGAATTTGCCGTAGCAGTGCAATTTGTTTCTTGTACAACACTGCAGACATAAGGAGAATCCTTCACCACATTTTTCATGGCAGTGAGAGATGCACTTGTCAACATATTTTGTCACCGCAAAGTGGCTCTTGGCAACAGGATCATAAAGATCAATAAAAAAGTGCAGATTCTCAATATTTTACTAGCAGCTGCAAAAATTTCATTTATCTTGTTATTTTCCTCATTTACTGCCACCCTGTCTCAGGAGGGCACTGCTAGCTAAGCAAAATGTTTTTCTCAACCTTCTATGAATATCTGACAAAAACTCTTGCCTTCATGTCTCTCTCGCTCGTTCTCTCTCACTTTCTTACTCTGCTCCTCTTTCTCGCTTTCTCCCAAAGCTGTACATGTTATTAATTCTTTCCACTGTTACATAAAAATCAAAATTGGAGCCATGCTATAAATCACCAGCATCTCCTAACTTGAGAAAAATCAAGTCTACTTTGTACTTCACCCTTGTAACATTTCATCTCTCAGTTTGGCTTCCCTTAATATAAACACAGCAGCCCAGCAAATGAATGTGCTAAAACCAAATGACACACTTTGCCGCTGAAAGAGCAGAACTGTTTTTGAGCAATGGGTGGTCTGTGAAGCTTGGAGTAGGCCGAAAAAAAATGTGTAAGGGTACACCGTTCCTTACAAGCGTACAGAGCTTCCAAAACTCGCAAAAATCTCTGCATGCTGAAGTACATCAAAGGGATTGTTCCCTTTTTGGATAATATTTCCTTTGCTGACATGTATTTAGTATTGTGGTTGGATGACTCATAAAGATAGCTTCATGGCGTCCAAACGCAGTTGAAGCAGAACACATGCCAACAAACATTATTGTCAGCCTCAAAATAAAAACAAAACGTTCAGCTAAGGGTCAATCAATCAAGAGTGCTTTGAAGAAAATTCCATTTAGATATTACAAATCATAACAGAATGAATTTAAACCAGCTGACTTTCTGTGAGGAGGATGTCCATGTACAATAAAAATTAGACCGGTTTTTCAGTGTCCAACTTTTCTATTTTCTTACACTTGGATTCAGTCACTGGTGATGGATGCCAGTTTTTTAAATTGTGTTTTTGTAGTTCATTTTACAAAGATCTGAAGTAATCAAAAACAGATCAACAGAGGGAATGCTAAGTAAAAGCTCCATCATGAAAGCAGAGTTGTAAAATGTACTTAATATTGACAGATGTGTAATGACTTTCTCATGCCCATATTTCATTTATGTTTTTCATCTATATGTATGTATACACACACACACACACACACTCTACACATAGTTCACATACTCAAATACGGTTGTCTCAGTGGTTCATAATATACCTGGACTACCAACCGAAAGTGTTCTTTACAACACAGAGACAACCTTAATTTAAACAGACCATTTAAAAAATGAACCATCAAAATTATAGCTAAAAATATAAATATTTCAGACTACAATAAAAGTTTGTAATAATATAATAAAGCACTGTCATATATTCTTCTTTGAATTGTTACTGTATTTTGACAAGGGGCCAGAAACAAAGTTGAAAAATGCTATTGGGCCCTTTTATCATTGTTAAACTGGCACCTTAAAGGAAAATCATCAAACTGTGTGTATTTTTCATTTTTGTTTGCATTCACATTTGTTAAAATATTTAAAATATTATAAATAAGTTTTTAAGACCCGTCATTAAAAAAAAAGAAAACCCAAAATAAATAGCCAACAGCAGGAGTGCTCAGCTTAGTTCCCAAACATTCTTTGATGTACTTGCTATAACATTTAATAAAGCCAAACAGTTGCTTCTGATTCTGAAGGGGAAAGATTTGTTTATGGCTGAGATCATATATTTATGTAACACATTTTCTAGGTTTTTTGCTATTGTTTGTAGGGGGAGAAATGGGAGCCATAATTTCTTTACACATTCTTTTTTACATTCTCATTTTTATTTTGTTATAACCTTCACTTGCTATTGACATCATAGGCATAGGCCACAAGACCATCTTGGCTGACAGGTGCATTCAGCTGATGCATATTTGGGTCATAAATGCCCAATGATTCTCCCCAAACAGAATTTTGAACACTGAAGTCTGATGTTTTCATTTCAAATGAGGCCTTCTCCTTGTCCGTCTTCCCTAACATAATTATTTATTGTAAGAGAGGGACAATTCTTCAAGCAAACTACTCTTTCCAGAGCAGTCTACTGAGACTACTCAAAGGATGTGCAGATTGCTTTGTACAATGTGATCTGCACACATTCCTCTTCTAATGACATAGGGTTTAAATCATCAGGAACATCAGTGAGATCAGAATCAGCCCTGTAGTAAGTGCTCTCAATGATGTCCCCCTCCTCAGCTTTTGACAACCAAACTTAAGAGCTCTTAAATCTACACTACTGAGTTTGCACTGTACAAAATGAAGCCATTCAAGAAAGCCCAACAACTGTTTGTGAACTGGTGATAATTACACTTCTGATTTTTCATTTCAAGGACTTTTTCTTGCAGTGAATAATTCAAGACATACTTTACCTGTACTGAACTACTGTTAGGTTCTGCTCCCCACAATGCCTTGCACATCGGATATACCTCATCCAACTTGACTTACTGGGTTCCCCGCCATCAATAAAGTGCTGCAGTGTCCCATCTTGGTCATATATCTGGAGAAGAGGTCAGAAGGTCAAGTAGTTAGAATGAATCATCAGCAATCATTTTCACTGCTTTGCCAGTGTCTCTGTGTGCCTGTTCCAGAAATTTATTGCCATGAGATTTGTCACTGCTTATTGATGCCCTTAGAAATACAAATGGAATAACAGAGCAATATTTTTGGTGATGCAAGTTTATCATGTTCCTCTTATCAAGCCAATATTTTTATATTAAACATATTTGTGGTGTCTCAAAGATGTGACCATGTTTCCCAAAGAATATTTAACCTATTTTTGACAGGCCAGCCTTAAATAATGAACTGCCAGATAAACAAGAAAATCTGGATGTGAAGGCTGCATTGAAATGGCTGGAACAACTGAGCAAGGGTTAGTCATTCCTAAACATCTAAAGAAGTGGAGTTTTTACCCATGAAAGCTTATGCCCAAATAAATCTGTTAGTCTTTAAGATGCCACTGGACTCCTCGTTATTATAATCCCTAAACAAGGATCACTTCTTTCACATTTTAAATGCAGCAAAAGCTTGTACTTCAGGGCAGGATGGTATAGAGTATAACACAGCAAATACTAATCAATTGGGGAGCCCTAAGATTAATAGTACTAAAATTAATGGAAGTGAAAGGAGAAAGAGTAATTAAAAGTACAATTTTTGAGGTAGCAAATGAGAAATCAGTCTTGAAGGATCTATGTTTTCTTAAAGATGACATCTCTGCTAAGGACAGGAAAATCAGTCTGAGGTTTACAAAAGAACCCCACTGCCCTCTTCTTATTGTGTCCTCCTAGAAACAAAAAGAATCAAACCTCTTTGGAGGCTCTGCAATATTAGGCTAGCTTTTAGTTCTCCACTATTTTTCATACACAGATGCACTGGGATTGGGATTGGATCCAGAAGGCCTAGACTACAGTGTGAGAGCCTGTTCTCACAACCTTTATAATCAAATTTTGCAAAACATTTGGATAGTTTGGTTAAGTTTCAGATCAGCACTCAAACAGTTGGCTGCTTATCCAAACCAAACCTGATCGCCAAATCTGTTGAGATTGCCTACTTACTAATTCCTGTCCCTTTAAGAGCACTTTCTTTCATGATATGCTTGCAGAAAAACATCTAAGCATACTAAAAATAATCTGCCCTTTTAAACATTAGTTCCGCTAATAAAACAGGGAAACGTACATATATTAAATTGAAGCTTTTAAAAGAAAACACATCATCAATTCCATAAACTCAATTTTATGTTGGCAGGATTGATCCAGAAATGATATTAAATAAATCAGTGTAAATGTGTTTCAATCATCATTTTAAAAAACCAACCTGCTTTTAACTATGCACACATTAAATGCACCAAACAGGGCCAGACAGCAGTAACACAGCGCCCTACCACATGGGAGATATGAGCTTACAACCTGACCTTGTTTCTTTGCTCCTGGTTGAGAAAGGATGGGATTTCTTCAGAGGCAATGTATTCATCATTGGGAGATGATGAAGGGGAAAGTGAGTCTTCTACAATGACCCATATAAGTTATTTATAACTGGAGGGCCAGCTAATCCAAGAGCTAAGAAGTGGATGGAATAATTAGGTGAATATAGCAGGGATCCTCAGGGCTTTAAGGGTGTCTCAGAGGAAGAAAGACCTGTGTCTAAAAAGGACAAGTATCAGAGGGGTAGCCATGTTAGTCTGGAGCTGCAAAAGAAGCAAAGAGTCCTGTGGCACCCTATAGACTAACAGATGTATTGGAGCATGAGCTTTCATAGGTGAATACATGCATCTGACGAAGTGGGTGTTCACCCACGAAAGCTCATGCTCCAATACGTCTGTTAGTCTATAAGGTGCCACAGGACCCTTAAAAAGGACAAGTAAATGTTCTTGATGGTTTTCATTTGTTGTTTTTTCCATGTGTGGTACCTTGTTATTAACTAACAAAAACATGAACTGACATCCTTTTTCATATAAATACATGCTAATTTATTGTACAAATATAGGCAAATATCCTACAATGAATAAAACTTATGTAATGGAGAGGGGAAAGTTTTACAGGAAATGTGCCCACAAAGAGAGGGAGAAGGAAAAATTAATGACTAACAGTGTTTGGCTGGAACCATCTTGGCAAAATTTGTCTAAACAGTTTCTCACACAATGCTTATATATTTATTTATTAAAGGCATTTATATGGTGCCTTGCATAGCAACATGGCTTACACTGAGGCAAAAATAAAATCCCATTCATAGAGCTAATATCCCCCTCTAGGCCATGAATTCTAAAAGATAGAGATGAAAAGGATGAGAACAGCAGACCAGGTGAGAGGGTAAATGGACCCAGCATTTATAGATAAACATGGACAAATAGAGGCCTTTCCACAGTTTCTGAATATGACCAGCTAGAGCCTGTCACTGAGCATGTCTTGGTACCAATTCACTCAAGCTTCACTCTTGAGTAGAAATAATCCCCTTTATAAAACAAAAATGAACTGAATTATAGCCCTCATCCAAAGTGAACTGGACTTCCACTGACTTCATTCAGCTTTGGATCAGACCCTGTAACTGTTACTTCATTTTACTGCTGACTTGTACCTATGGTTTAGCTTTCTGTATTGTCTCCATATTGCCCCACAGCTGTAGAAGCAATGTCTATAAAAGCAGACGGGAACTCTAAATTGGGCAAAGTTTCATAACTCGGCTAGCTTTTCTTGTGTTTGGGAGACATCACAATTTCTCTATCATATTTTCTATGGGATTAATGGCAGGAAAAGGAAGGGAAAATTGCTACAAATGTTGATTACCTGATGTTCTGGTCCCTCACCAAAGACAACTGCGTTTTCCCCATTTCAAATGAACCCACAGCAATCCTATTCCCGTTATGCCACAAACCAAAATCTACAGTGCCCTGAAGCAGAGGGCCTTTAACAGTAAAGCAAGAAGGACATTGCTACATTATCTATTTGTTAAATCACAAAACCCCAGCTGAGGTCTAAAATTCACTATATCATTATATTTTTGTCTAACTCAAGCAACAGGTCTGACAAGGAAAAAAGCATTATCAGCTATAATGTAGAACATTTATACTTTAACACAAACTGTGAATGGAGCTACTCTGGCATATTATATACATTTACACATTCCCTCTATATTACACATACACATATGCATACTATGCCTGTAGCGAAGCTAGCCTTCTAATAAATTGCATTTACTATGCATTTACCTTTGACTGGTTTGGCTTTTCACTTATCCATCCCTTCTGGGATTACTTTTAACAGATTCCAGAAGAAGCTGCCATGCTGAAAATAAGGTATTCTTTCCCCAACTCTGGCTGGAGAACCCACTTGCCTCTCTAGGTCCCACACCCCTCCTCACCCCGTGCCTTCCCTGATATGAGCAAGGGAGTGGAATCCAACCAATTCATTGTCTCCCTCTTTCTCCCCAGGTTGTTTCTTTCAATCAGAGCTGGGAGCAGCATCCAACCTGCTTACTGTCTTTCCTTCACTCTGCTGAGCCAATATAACTGTTGATTTCTTGTGAGTTTTGCTAATAAGCAGCACGTTAACATTTCCTATCTTTAGTCAGTTTTAATTTATCTTAAGTAGTACACTGAGCTATTGGTACAGTTCAGATACTGAAAAGAGGTTATTGTATAAGGGTTATTTATATGGTACGACTTGTTCCTTGTTTATTAATCTCTATGCAAAAGGATATTGATGTTTTACAGTTAAAGAGGTTATACAGTCAAATTTAAATGCAAAAATGTATGATGATTTTGCAGTTATAATCCCTTGGTTTCAGATAATCAGATGTCCCCACTTTCTTGTCCAGAGCCAGAGTATAGCTCAAAGTGGAAGAGGGCTCTAATTGACACAAACTATTGAAAGTAATCTCTTTTCTAATTTTTATAGCCCCTTCTCAAGAATACCGCCTTCCAACATTTAGGAGCATAGACATAGTGAGTAGCAGCAGACTATGAGGTATATGAAGGGCAGATGACCAACCTCTTTCCAGGTTGCCATCAATGCTGCTACATAAGCTAAATGTGTTCTGAGCAGGATATAATGGAGACAACAACTAGACAGTTGGTGCGCTGAGACTGCTGCTTCTTATCCCAAATATAAATGTTTCATCTACCCTGTTTGTTTTTCTCCGCTTGTTTTTTGGCATATGCTAAGGTTGTACTCTCTTTTGGGGGCAGGCTTTGTCTTTTAATTGCTTGTGTATACAGCCCTACACAATGGGGTCTTGATCCTTGATTGCAGCCTTTGGGGAAAACTGCAATACTATAATAAATCATTATTAAAATAAAATAAATAATAATAATAATAATAATAGTCTTCTCAAACCAGATAATATAGCATATAAGTGATCCTTGAAAAATCAATGAAAAATGGTTACTAAGCAAAATAAAAAGCTACTGTAACCAAGCAGTTGGGTACTATTTAGAATATGCAGGGGCATGCGCATGAATTTAAATGTGACCGCTTTTGGAGGGGCACATTAAACACACACATATTATACACATCAAACCACATCAGTGCACATGAGTACACCATATGCATAGAAATAAACAGCAGTACACTCACCATTTCAACAAAAATACATGCACTGTGCAGGGCGGCTCTAGGTATTTTGCCGCCCCAAGCACGGCAGGCAGGCTGCCTTTGGTGGCTTGCCTGCGGGAGGTCCCCGGTCCCGCGAATTCAGCAGCAGCCTGCGGGAGGTCCGCCGAAGCCGTGGGACCAGTGGATCCTCCGCAGGCATGCCGCCGAAGGCAACCTGCCTGCCGCCCTTGCAGCGACCAGCAGAGTGCCCCTCGTGGCTTACCACCCCAGGCAAGTGCTTGGCGTGCTGATGCCTGGAGCCACCCCTGGCACTGTAGAGCCATCTGAATAAATGTATCCACAAGTACTTGGTGTGGTGGGGTCACATCGCTCCTCCAGCCCTGGAACCGCATCAGAGAGAGAGAGTGAGAAAGCCGCTCTCTCTCTCCCCGCTGCAGTCCCGGGGCCGGAAGAGCTCTGTGTTCCTGCTTCCCTTGCCTCTCCCCTCCCTCTGTGTATGCCCCTGAGAATATGTGATGTACTAAATTTAAATGAGACCAGGCACCTCCCGCTTGGATCAGACCCCCCCCCCACCTGCAAAACAAGCTGATGTCCTAGGCACTGCCACAAAAAATAATAATAATTAATAATAATAAATGAATAACGATATGCCAGACAATACATGGCAAATGCATTCAGAAAACTCTGAATCATTTTCACACAGATGCTGCCATCTAGGCTCTTGATTAACAGGTGGGCGCGGAGGGATAGCTCAGTGGTTTGAGCATTGGCCTGCTAAACCCAGGGTTGTGAGTTAAATCCTTGAGGGGGCCACTTAGGGATCTGGGGCAAAAATCAGTACAAGTTGGTCCTGCTAGTGAAGGCAGCGGGCTGGACTCAATGATCTTTCAAGATCCCTTCCAGTTCTAGGAGACAGGTATATCTCCAATTATTATCACTATGCCAGGTACATGGCAAAATACCTCTCCAGTATTGTTGGATGTACTAGGTCCTGAAGTGCCATAGTAATTGTAATGGCAGGTTGAAATTTTGGTGGAGCATTTCTGCACAGTGAGGCAAGCCAGCAGTGAAGTAGTTAAATACAATTTCACAGGAAAGACAGTGAGGGGAAAAAATGGTTAGTTCAGTCAAGTTCTTTCCTCAGAATCTGTTGCTTAGCTTTGTTCTCTTTCCATGGCCTAATGAAGGATTGTGTCTTTTGAAAGTCTGCCTGCATTTTATTTTTCCACTTAACCCAATAAAAAGTATTAGTATACAACTTAACTGACCTCTTGTTTTCCTTGCTTGCAAAAAGAGGAAAGACTGGCCCTAACAGTGGAATTTTTTAAAGAGAAAATGTATATGGTTCTACATTCAGATTCTAAAAGTGACTATTAAAATTATACTTTTATTTATGTTGTAAGGCAGCAAAGAGAGGGCTAAAACCCCCAAACTCTGCAAATTAATTCTTACCATTGGTAAACGATTTTTTTACTTTTTGCTGTATAATACTATCTATATTGATATGACACATATAAGGTCATGGTAACTATAATATGCAGCAAGGATGAGATTTTCAAAAGTTTTCCCTCAATTTTAGAGACCGGAAGCTGCCTGTAGGAGTTTCTTTGTAAGGGGCCCTCCAACTATGGAATCCAATGCCCTCCCAAAGGGGCTAAAATATCCAGTCCTTCGGGACCTATTGCAATACCCATATTTTCATTTAGGTTTTTGGCAAAGAGAATTGGGTGTAATAAAGGCTGGGATTTGTGAGTATGCTGTGGTTCTCTGACCTTATATCAGTGGTTGGTTATTTGTTTTGGGAAAGCTGCTGCTATCTGTGTAATTGTATTATGAAAATGATGTTAACCTAGAGTAGTGGATGGGCATTTTTTATCGCCTTTCTTGTGTTAAAGACCTTAATCAGTAGATTAATAATAACTAAATAACGATACTTCAAATGGTGAAAATGTTGAGAGAAAAATACAAACCAAAACCCAAGGACAAAAGACAAATATGGGACAAAATATTTATAGAACTTGAATTTATAGAATATTTATAGAATATATAAAACTTGCAAAACTGCTCTAGATGCTTCTCAAAATTTTATTTTTTTTTAGAATTTAAAACATTCACTATTTATATAAAAATTAGCAATGATCCTTAACTTAAGATGTGGTTTGCTTTTTAACCCCAAGTCCATCCCCATAGTCTACATTTAGTTGGAAAATTTTGACTTTTGTCTCCCTCTGTCTCAATAACATCTTATTCCAAATCTTTCAAGCTTTCCCGATGGTTGGATCTCTGACAACTCAAGCACATTCTTTATTTGAAGAAAATAGGTTATAATTAGGCAAAGTAACTAACAATTTATATTGCAGAGAGTTTTGGAGCCCAATATTGATCCTATTGATTTCTAGGGAGTTGACTATTAATGTATTTAAAGTTAAGCACATGCTAAAGTGCTTGGATAGATCAGGACTACAGTGCTTGGCACTTTGCAGGATCAAGCCCTAAAGTTATAAACCTGGTCTCTACCATGCAAATGGCTTGAAATCCTGGATTTATTTAGGCCACACATAAAATGGGAATAATAATAATTATTCATTTTTGTTAAGTACTTTGAGATCTATAGATGAAAATGTGCTATGTAAATGTAAAGCGTTAGTATTAGTTACATTAGTTACAAGTGCTGAAACTAAACACAGCATGGTTCAGTGTCTTGAATGGGAGGCACTGTGGTGCAGGAGATTAGCTAAGGCTACAGAATAAAATGTCTTAATACGTTATTTATTTTTTAGCACTTCTAATCAGCACTCAGAGCAAAAATGAGCTGCACTGTGTGTGAGTAGCTAACTCAGTTGCTTAGGAAATATGACTATTTTGACAGAGACACACTGAATGAGGAAGCATCACTAAATAATGAGAAATTTAGCCAGTGTTGGTCTCTCCTTTGATTTATTAATCTGGTAAACCACTCATCCTATTTACCGAAGATTTGAAAATCATCTCTTTATTCACCTACGCAAAACAAAACATGAAAAAGACCAAAGCCAAACTCACAAACATGGGAAATTCCCCAAGCACATCATTTACAAAACTCACCATTTAAAAGAAAGGCAATAATTAGATAAACACATAATACATTTTACACTAGCTGTACAATAAACAAACACAAGCACAAAGAAATTCATGTTCCATCACAGCACAGTAACCTTAAATTTGATGCAAAATTATTATTATTATTACATCAGTAAAATCAAAATACAAACAAAAACTATTTTGAAAAATAATTTAAAATATCCATGTATAGGTGAATTACACTGACACATCCGTAACTAATTTTACCATAAGCTGATAATGTTACATGGCTTTTCTCTTCAGCTATATAGATATTATTTCCAAGAAATGTCAGTTATAAGTGCTTTACTAAACATTCTACTCTCAGTTGATAAACAGATTAATTTGATATTTGAACTTTAAAATATGCCTCAAAAAGACTATCTAGGGACAGATATAAAAAACCAAGAACTCCTGGATTAGTATTAAAGTGGTTGGGTTGTGATGAAATATTCATTCATTAATACTTGATAATAAAAACAAACACATCATTCCTATTTGGACAGTATAAGGTACTACAGTAAGTGGGCCTTATAGATAGAAAGGTACATAGACACTATGTCCTTAACTATTAATATACACCTCTACCCCAATATAACGCAACCCGATTTAACACAAATTCAGATACAAAACAGTAAAGCAGTGCTCCGGGGGTAGGGGAGGGTGGGCTGCGCACTCCAGCAGACCAAAGCAAGTTCGATATAACAGGGTTTCACCTATAAAGCGGTAAGATTTTTTGGCTCCCAAGGACAGCGTTATGTTGGAGTAGAGGTGTACTTTTAAGTGTTTGAATTTTGTAAATAATGTGATAGGTAACTACCATTGTTGTCACTTAGCAAGGTCAACTTTTTGTTTTTTAAACATTTTTTTGTTTTACAAATCTTTATATTGCACACACACACTTTTCTGCTACAGTCAAAGGTTTCCAAACATTTTTAGATGCACTTAAAATGTCTTTAATTACTATTAGCAGAAAAAGAATCTGAACTACGTGAGCAGTAAGGAAACATCAGGAGGCCTCTTTGGAAGAAATTTAAGATGAAACATTCTTGAACGTTTGTTGGAGATCCTCCCCAGCAGCCTCTGCACATCTTTAAAAATGTAGATAAATCAATCTTGATAGTCAATGATCTATAACTGCCCAGGCTATCCTAAACACTTCTTTACAGTTAGTCATATCTGGTATGGACTTTACATCTTGCAATATCTGCTTAATGTTTCTTCTCCTTAATCTAGCAACCATCCTCTAGCCATTTTTTTTAAAAGAAAATATTTGCCAACTAATATTGAAAACTACTTGGACTTAATGTATCGCAAAGGATTATAGCATATGAAAATATAAATATTGTTTGGAACTGTCAGTGTTAGGGGAAAGGCTTCATCTCTCATTTCGACCCCAATCCAGCAAATGCACACATGTAGTCTCATTGCCCTCAGTGAGACTACTCATGTAAAGAGACGTTCATGTGTAAATGGTTGCAGAACAGAGGTCTAATTCTGGAAAGCTGATGAGTTCATAAAACGGTTGATTTTAAATAAAAGTTTCAACGTTCAGATTTTGACATTGAAACCTGGAGGTCCCCTGTTGTAAAGGAGATTTCCACGTAACAATAAGGGCTAGTACTACTCAACAATATGGTTCTACATGGTGACGTTACAGACTTCAAACTAAATTTGTGTGAAATTGGTACCCTAAAGCTAGATTTTTTCCAGCACAGAGACAAGGACATGGAGGCAATGTAATTTTTAGGGCTGTAATAAGCAACATTCACCAGTTCACAAAGGCAAAACTCAGGATATGTATGCACACACATACACACACACACACACACACGCTGATTTGGTCCCCTCAAAGCATTTTATGGCCTCCTTACTATATGCTTTTGTATCCTCTTAATGGCTCCAGTGACACAATAAAGCAAATGCCAGTGTTTAGTGTACCAGTAGTTCCAATTTGGAAGATTTTGCTTGGGTTTAGTATTTGAAGATCCATATTGTGCCCCACTGCCCATTCCTATGGATGCAGTCACAATAGCAGCAATGGCATGTGGAGGCCGCACCAATTCAGCCAGCTGAAGTAGCATCACCACAGACTACGCTGAGGCAGTTTTCCAACTTCTTCTCCACTGTCTCATTTACCTGGGACACAGTGCATAATAAGCAAATATTTTGCTAAATTAGGCTCAGTGCATAGATAAACTATCCTCACAAAAAGCAATGAACAAAAAAGAAGAATGTTCCAAGAAGGGAGAGATAATGAAAAAAAGAGGGATACAAATGATCAAAGATGTGATAATCCTGAGAGAGGAACCTGACACCAAATCCAGCTGGGTGCAGCAGAAACTCAAGCAGGTGTGCTCAGGGAGCAGGAGTTCCATATGTGAACTCCTTAATGAAGAAGACCCATGCACCCAGGCCCAATAAGTGCCTGAAACTACAAACCATTGCTCATGTGAATAGTCCCACTGAAATTATTGGTATTATTCATATGAGAAGGTATTACAATTCCTAAAATGGACCGTGGGCCAGAGAACAATGACAACCAAGCTGACCCTTGTTACATCATTGCTTATGAAGACATGACCTCCACCACCTTTAATATCTATATTCACCTTACCAAACAATCCCAACATCCTATGTCATTAAAAAGAAGTCAGTTAATTCCTTACCCCTATGTTGTTGCTCCTCTGTTTAACTGAGAAGTTCTTTTTACCTCATATTCATACAGTCAAATCCAACTGGGCAAAAAATTAAAGGAGTAAAGATATTTAAGCACAAATAACGTTTCAGATCAGTGCTTTAAATCAGTGTTTTTCAACCTTTTTGATGTCAGGGACCGACTTGCTGCCTTCTTCAACTGTGTCAGGGAGGTCCCAGCTAAGGGACCACAGACCGGTGGTTGAGTAACACTACTTTAGACCATTGGCAGCTGGTATAAGAACAGGTGTTGGTAGGTTAAATTATTAGGCTGCAAGGGAGGCAGTGTTTTCTGGTGATTAAAGCAGGGGAATGGGAGTCACACCTCCAGAGTTCTTCTCTTGGTTCACTGTGATCTTGGGGAAGTCACTTAGGGCCAAAAGGTGCTCATAAATAAAAGGCTCTAAACACAGAAGAATTGCCTTGATTCCACTGTGCAAGTGGGGCAGATGGTTTGTAAAGACTTTGCAGGAGAGCTCTGTTTCCCTTACATACCTCAGATTTCAGCTCTGCCTGTCTCCATGGCAGCTGGGGGTTGGTGACATGGTAAGAGAGCTGCTCAGTTGATCCACTACTACTACATTTGCTGTGGGCTACGTTTTAAAAATGTGGCTTCAAACTGTGCATGCACAGCTTTGCACAAGCCTGTATTATCATAAGTGATAGAATTTACACTTGCAAAACCCCAGACCCAACATTTCTCTTATGATATTTAAAGAAACATTAAAGCAATCGCTATCTAGAGCATATGGAATGGCTGTTGGTTTAAAATCTGTGGAGTTCTGTTAGATTAAGGAACCAAGATATTTTTTCTCCTACTTTGTAGTTAAAGTCTCTTATTCTTTCTTTTATCTATTTTACAATTTGTGATAGCTCTCATATCACCATCGTGTGTAGGGGACCTACTACCCTCCCTTCCCGATTTTTCACACCAGCTATCTGGTCATCCTACTTACCAGCTCCATGGCTCTGAGAGAGGTAATGGGGACCAAGGGTGAAAGACTGTTACTGGATCCCAGGGCCCAACCAAGGAAGAGGTAGAATGGAAGAAAATCTCCAGGATCAGATGCAAGGTGAGCTTCTCATTGTGGAAGGAAAGAAACAAGTAGTACAAATTCTTTCACTGTGTTTCTATCCACAGTCTCCTCAGGGACATGCATCATGTGAATTATGCCCAAGGATATTCCATGAAAGAACTTACAGGAAACAATGTGCATAAAGTACCTATTCAAGTAGCCCAGCTAGTTTTTGAACCGACACTGTAAGGTGGATGTGTTGCTAATGCATCCAGGGAGGAGTGCTACAAAGATATTTTTACTAATTAATAACAAAAGCAAGATTGGTATTTTACTTCAGTGGAGCTACAAACATTTTAAATGACAATCATTCAGAATCCCTCTGCTTTAAAATAGGCTAGAAGTTGGTTTACAGTTTCTTACCTAAGGATCCTACTCTGCCAGTGTCACAAATACTGTCACTTCCAATAAGGTGCACCAGTGGCAAGAGTAGGAGGTCCAGAAATCCCAAATGTAATTACATTTTATTTCCAAATAAATAGATTTCACAGTTTATTACTGGTGAGAAGGGCTTCTGGTTTCACACACTGTTGGACTGGGTAAAATGAGTGGAATTTTCCTCTATAGACGTGTAGATGTCTGTGCATAATTCAGTGAAGAGTTTCTCTGTTTCTTTTATACCCAGAGTGCCTACATTTCGTCCAAGTGAAGGCCAGATTTGCCAGAACCATCATTAAGGGCCTGATCCAAATGAGGTCAGTCGGGCAAATCTATTGAGTTCAATGAGCTATGGATCAGGCCTTAACAGTCATAGTCCATGAAACAGGCCCATTAAAGTGCAGCCTAAAGAGTTCTTCAATGCAACTTGTCATCCCACTCATATTCAATATGGAGGTCTAGCCATGGGGACTATAGGTCCCAGTTACGATCTTCAAGTTCCAGCGTAAAATGCTTTATCTCAGTCTGAGAGGCTAAGGTCATGCAGGCCTGTAATCTTGATGGCCTATACTTCCATGTTGAAGATGAGAGAGATCACCAGACACAACGTAGACCTCCATGGGTTGCACTTTGACTTACCTATTTCATGTTTTAAATATATTCCAAGAAAAAATGAAATTAAAAATAAATAAAATTAACAATCCGTGAAAGCTTTTTCTGTAAAAAACAGAGATTCTTAAATAAAAGCCCATACTGGAAACAACTTAATTTTCAAGCAATGGTAGGGAAATATGGTATCATGTTCCCCTGAGATCATTACTGATTAAGCTTGTTGTAATCCAGCAGAGAATAAGCAAGTCAGAAAAGAAAAAATAGTCTTGTGCTTAAGGCTAAGACTCCGCACCAGGACTCAAAAGATTGTGGTTCAATTCCCAGATATGCCATAGAGTTCCTTTGTGACCTTGGGCAAGTTACTTAAGTTCTCTGTCTTCAATTCCCAGCTGTAAAAATAGGGATAATATTTTCTTCCACCCTTTGTTTGTCTTCTCGGTGTTTCAGGGCAGGGACTGTCTTTTACTATGCATTAGTATAGCACCTATCTCAATGGAGCCATAACCTGAGTTGCTTCTAGGCTCTGTTATAATAATAACTATTTAAATGCTTTTTGAATCCCACATTTCTGAAAGACCTGTTCATGTCTGTAGTGAACAAGGGAGTTAATTTTTTTAAAAAAATTATACTTAACTTCTTTGTGCAAGTTTTAAATAATGAAGCACATTGTTATTTTTAGTTTTGAATATTTTGGAATGTCTGGAATGCCAAGTTCCCAAGATGATGATTAAAAGGTCAAGTAATAAAATATATGATAAACTACGCCTGAGATTCCTCATAAAACAAATGAGTAATGGCTGTAAAAACTGTGTTGCTGTAGTTTAATACTGAAAAATAAATGTGTTGTATCAATTCTTTACTTCAATTAGATTACAGAAATATTAGTAAATCAGCATGATAATGTTTAATTTGCAGTTAAGCCTGTTTCAAGGCTGAAGTCGGACTCAGAAAAAACAGCTGAAAAGAGTCCATGAACAGTAACTCAGTATTGGTATTTGCAGTCGACACGTTTTGGACAATGTGAAATGGATTTTTTTCTTGTCACCGTGCAGGTCAGGTATTGGTAAGTATCAGGTTAAGTTTCTTTAGAAGATTACTGGGGTTTCTGTGAGGATTAGAACAGTAGATTAGAACATGTTCAAGTCACAGTCACAGGAGCCCTCCAGAGCTGTTAGGCACTTGGCATATCTCACTTATCTGTAAGGGTGGCAGAGGCCATCAATACAAAGTGGACCATCAATCAATCTGGGGTCTTCTTCAGACATCTCCTGTCAGTTGATCAGAGGAAGACTTTGGGGAATCAGCTTTCCATTATCAGGATTTGGTCTGTGATCAGAACAAGCCACTGAACCTTTTACTTTTCACTTGGCAAAAACATATACACTGGAAAAAAGTCCTGACAGTTCATTCATTTTGCTCCATACTGGAGCCAGATGATGTTTGACTGGTGGGATCCACCCTCTTTGATGTTGTACTCTTTAGAGAGTGGCCTGCTGAGAAAAAAATTTTATCCTTCCAAATTAAAGAGAAATATTTCTGTGTCCAGCTGTTCCATGTGACATGTTTGCCATTTTTCAGTGTATTGGCTTTGTGCCATTTTGCAGGCTGTGTTTCAAACCTATCTTTTTCCATCTCCTTCTCTCAGCAACAATATCCACAATGTGTTAGTGTCTCCAACATCCCTATAACATCAATACCAAAAAGGAAAATACAAGTAATACTTCATTGCTATGAACTACACTAACAATATTTACACGTTTCTTTTGAAAAAAAAATTAAATTAAAATCAACATCATTTTATTACATGAAATGAAGTATAAAACTCTCAAATATAATCTACCTATGAAAAATTAATGTCAGTTAATTTCTGATTATAGTAACCAAACCATGAAGTAAATCCTCTGTAGAATACATTTGCAAACTAAATGAGTTTGGATGTTATTAAAACTCGTTTCATCTGTACTGAGTCCACATCAAAAAAATGGCATCAGTTCAGCAGTTTAGCTCTGTTTAAATTAAGACAAACGTCTCATGAAAGCTTGAATAAACATTTAGGTTTAAGTAATCAAGAAAACCTGTATCTTCTCATATTTATTAAGTGCAATTTTTAGAGTTATAAAAACTGCTGTCATGAGTTGTGTATACTCTAAATAAAGAGTGGGCCACACCATTACAATGTTTCCCCTTCCCCCTCATCTCTTGAGGTGGGTGAAACACAACAGGTTCCAATTACTCTTCTGCTCCAGGCTTCCCTCTTCCCTTTCATTTCCATATTTGCTGACATGAAAAGAGATCAATGCTTAATAGATTCTGGCTGCTCACCACTGCAGAAACCTATGTTCTATAATTTATCTCAGAATATGTCTAGCAAATCTGAATAACTGCTCATGTACTCATCACATAAATGTGATATGAAAATTAAAAATAGAGTCAGAGGCACTGCAGGTGAGGAAGGAAGTATCTATTTTGGAAAACTACCCAGAGAGGACAATATAAATTAACTGTTTCCCCTTTCAGGTACACAAATTGAAGCTTCCTGCCAGAAAAAAAAGAGCAGGATCAGTGCTGTCCTAAAATATCTGATCTAAAATAATGTGAAATGATGTGGGCTGCTCTTTATTTCCAGTATACATAATTCATGAAAGCAGTGTTTATAACTCTGCAATGACATAGATATATAAATAAATGGAAATTGATGGTACATCTCAATGTACAGTATAACATCAGTGGATACTCCATGCTATGACCTGCAGCCATGCTCTGTTTTATTGTGATTCACTCCCACTCATAAACTAAGCAGGTTCAGGGCAAATCTGCATTTGAATAGGAGAAATCCACAGAATACCAAGATGCTGCAGGAAACAGTGCTGGTGAGTCTGCAGGTGGCACTCTTCCCTCATCCTGTAGTGATTTGGAGTGCCAAATCTTCATTCATATATAAACGCTACAAATGGCTACATTTAGATTTCTATGTCATAACATTGCATGATGATTCAGTACAATATTGTAAAGATATCATGCATGTCATCATGGTTCCTCAGCTTTCCTAGGCCTATTTTCCTAGATAAATTTGGAAACTTCCACCCTACAATGGCCTCTGATTTCCCCTTCCATATCGAACCAAGATTCCTAACCTCCATTATTTTGCCTTGTGTCCTACTATCTTCTACATCCACCACAAAGTCTTAGCATTCTTCTCCTTTTCTGCCCTCCCTCACTTCATTACAATTGCATCAGAAAACACAGAGCAACATTGAAAAAAATAAAAATAAATGACTAACCATAAAGGTTTGTGTTATCCTGATTTTTCCTTTAACTCTAACTCTGTACAGTTTTGTCCTTCTTTCTATCCATTTCTCCCTTGTTTTTAGTATATTTCCTCACCCCCATTTCCTTCACCAGTTCTCACATTTTTCTTTTCCATTGCATCCCTCTCCTCTGCTCTTTACCCCAATTTCACATTTTTCTCTCCCTCCCACCAAATCCCAAGAACTCCCACGTTTTTCTCTGGCTCCCTCACATCAGCATAATTCCCCTGAACTCCATGTAGTTTCCCCTGAACTCCTGATTTTCACATGTGTACGTGAAAGTAGAATTAGCTACACATTGTTTTTTTGTTTAGACCAGTTACCACAACACAACCCTCTTTCTCTGGGTCCTCATCTCTTTGGCACTAAGGCCCAAATCTATCTTTCCTTTCTACTCATCTTTCTTTCCCTGAATACCCTAGGATCTTTCCAATTCACTCTCTCATCCCAGGACCTTTCCCATTTCACATATTTTCTATCCTTAATCTCAGACACACCAACCCTCAACAATAAGTGAGGATGTTTTTCATGGCTAGGAACACACAAAATCTGTTTTTTAATTACTCTCCCCCAGCTGTCTTTACTGTGCAACGCAATGGGCTAAATTAACCCGTAGTGCAATTCAATGGAAGTCAGTAGGGACAACAGAGGTCAATTTAATTATTTTTATTAATTAGCTAGTGGATGCAGTGATGTGCTATAATAGGCATACATAAAAATAGTCACTGTACCTAAGAGTTTGCAATCTAAAAGCCACAAATAAGACTAAATGCACTGGGAGACCAGACAAGGTGGCAGTTAAAAATGTAAACTCTCCCCCTATTTAGACACTTTCCCCTTAAATACAAATGGGGTAAGGAGGGCAATTCATTAATGTGGGTTAGTAATCTTCCTAATCCTGATAGGAATAGCTCTGTTTCCCCCACCCCACAGGAAAGGAAGGCCACAGCTGCCCCAGTTGAGCAGAGATTTCCCCCAACTCACATCCCCATGTCTGTGGAGAAAGAGAGTGAGGAAATCCTGGAACCTGCATGAGGACTGAATAGAAGTTGAGCGTACTGACGGCCAGCTTGTTTCTTCTGAGGCCAGTCCCCAAAGGGCAGATGAACAGCTACGGGGAGAGAGAGAGAGAGAGATTGTGTGTGTGTGTGTCTCTGTGTGTGACCCCAGGATCTAGGTAACGTGACCAGGTGTCCGGTTGTTGACCAGAGCTCCCAGTCAAAAAGGGACCCTGGCGGCTCCAGTCAGCACTGCTGACCAGGCTGTTAAAACTCTGGTTGGCTGTGCTGTGGTGGTAAGGCAGGCTAGTCCCTACCTGTCCTGGCTCGCACCACACTGTGGCTTGGAAGCGGCCAGCAGGTCTGGCTCGGGGCTCCTAGGCAGGGGGGATCATGGGGCTCCACGCACGGCCTCCACCCTGAGCCCAGGCTCCAAAATCCCATTGGCCAGTTGCCGGCCAATGAGAGCTGGAGCCGGGGGCAAGGGGGAGTCCCTTCAGGCAAGAGTGGTGTGTGGAACCTCCTCCCCCCATGCAGGACATGGACCTGCTAGCTACTTCCAGGGCGCACACAGCCTGGTGCCAGCACTGGCAGGCAGCCTGACTCAGCCCACCCACTACATCGCTGACCAGGAGCCGCCCTAGGTAAGCCAGTGCCCCAAACCCAAGCGACAACCCCCTGCCCCAGCTCTGAGCCCCTCCAATCCCAGAGCCTCCTCCTGCATCTTAAACCCCTCATCCCTGCCCCCCCAGAGCCCTCACTCCCCCTGCACCCAGCCCCCTGCCCCAGCCCAGAACCCCCTCCCATACCCTGAACCACTCATCCCCAGCCCCATCCCAGAGCCCTCACCTCCTCCTGCACCCTAGCCTGCAGCCCCCTACTGCACGCCGAATCCCTCAGCCCCACCCCCACCCTGGAGCCCCCTTCTGCAGCCCAAACCTCTCATTCCCAACTCCCTGCCCAAGCCTGGGGCCCCCCCACCCTAAACCCCTAATTTCTGGCCCCATCCCAGAGCCAGCACCCCCAGTTAGAGCTCTCATCCCCTCCCACACCCCAACCCCCCACCCCAGCCCAGTGAAAGTGAATGAGGGCGGAGGAGACCGAGTCACTGAGGGAGAGGCAATGTAGTGAGCAGGGGCGGGGCCTCGGGGAAGGGGCAGGGCTAAGGTATTCGGTTTTGTGTGACTAGAAAGTTGGCAACCCTAGAGTTGGGGGGCAGTGAGGGAATGGATATGCTCAGGAAAAGGGCTTAGAAAGAGAAGCAAAATGGGGAAGCAGAGAGAAAACTTGGGAGCTCACTTAAATATTTTGCTTGGGAGACCAAACATAAATGAATATGTTCCTGCTAATAAGATGCAATAGTTTTTGTTTTACTCCTTTTCAAATGCCTCGTAAATCAGATACTGGCTCTGAATTTGTGGATGAGCCTTCCCAATCAAATTCATCACCACATTTGGAAGAGGAGCAAGCATTAAGGCATCTATTTGCAAGCAGACTGTTAGCCAGCTACTCAGATTAACTACTTCCAAAGAGCTAGACACTGATTTCTAATAGAAATCAGTGTAATAAGAAGCAACTTCTGCTTCTTCTGTGACAGATTTATGATCTGACATGAATACGAATGTCCTAGAACTAACCCTTTTTAATAAGGAGGCTTTAAAACACATTAAATGTTTGTCCTAATGAAGTAATGGTTTCCTAAGGTTTTACTTCTTTTCTGTACTCCCTATAGTTCTATTTCTTTGCTGAAATATGTCACTTCTTAAATTATTATGTTTTCCTAAGTCTACTACATTCTTTTTCTAACCCACAGTAAGAAAGCACAATTATCAAGCATTCTATTTTAAGGGAAAACTGACCTCCAACATATATATGTAAATAACATATATTTCATATTTTACAGTTATTCTGAAAACATTCCTAAGCTTATATCCTGTGTGTGTCTTAGTATCTTCAACTCACTCCACCCAACAAGAGTAAACCAAAAAGCCTAATGCCACCAGTCAATATCAAGGATGAGGTGAGAGGAGAAGATGAAGAAGTAATTCAGTATGAGGGAGTCACAGCCAACTTAGATAAGAGACTGTTGTGAGACAGCCCCACAGCAGCTGTTGCAGTCCCAAAACTGTCATTTTTGAGTGTTAAAAATTGTCTAACTACTGTCTAAGAAACTGGGAGGACAGGACAAGAAAAGAGAGAAGTCAATGCGCTATGATTTTAGCCTTCACTGACCCATTTTGTCAAAAAAGTACTGTGCTACAGATTGCCTAGTGGCACAGTACTGTGTTTCACTGACACATTTTGATCCTTTTTTCCTCAGAAGTCTTTAATTCCCTAGAAGATCTTATAGAAGGACATGAGCTACTCTGGGCTTCCTGAGGAAGAGATTTACTTTGTCCAGGTTAGTAAATTATCTAGTAATCTCATGTGGCATCTGGGTAGGCAATTTATTACACCTACTATAAAACCATTGGAATCAAAGACGAGTAAACATCTTAAAAGTGCAGGGCAACCTATCATAATGAGGCAAATTCAGTGGCATGCCATAATTTAACACTTAACGGTTGCAGTCTCTTCCATAAAGCCACATGTCTCATGAAAAATGACAATCTGCCACATGCAAGGAAATTCTCTCCTCCAGTCTGTACTGCCAATCGCTATTTTTCATGTAGTCCATGCACAGAATGGGTATTGGTGTCAATGGGAGTTCAGCATAGATAAGCTCACAATGTGCAATATAGATCAACAGTGAATGTAAAAAGAATTTTGTCCGTACATCTGATCCTGTGATGACCAAGTAGAGAATTACAGTTATGTAAATAAAGACTCACAACACTCCAAAGGAGGTGCTGTTGTCATCATGAATAGGTCGGAATATGAACAAGAGGCTGCTAGGCAGCTCTCCAACACCACATTCTACACGCCATTACCCTCTGATCCCACTGAGAGTTACTAAAAGAAACTACACCATCTACTCAAGAAACTCCCTGAAAAAGCACAAGAGCAAATCTGCACAGACACACGCCTAGAACCCCAACCAGGGGCATTCTGTCTGCTACCCAAGAAATCTGGAAATCCTGGACACCCCATCATCTCAGGCATTGGCACCCTGACAGCAGGACCGTCTGGCTATCTAGACTCCCTCCTCAGGCCCTACGCTACCAGCACTCTAAGCTATCTTCAAGACACCACTAACTTCCTGAGGAAACTACAATCCATTAGTGATCTTCCTGAAAACACCATCCGAGCCACTATGGATGTAGAAGTCCTCTACACCAACATTCCACACAAAGATGGACTACAAGCTGTAAGGAACAGTATCCCCAATAATGTCACGGCAAACCTGGTGGCTGAACTTTGTCCTCACCCATAACTATTTCACATTTGGGGACTATGTGTACCTTCAAATCATCGGCACTGCTATGGGTACCCGCATGGACTCACAGTATGCCAACATTTTTATGGCTGACTTAGAACAACTCTTCCTCAGCTCTCGTCCCCTAACACCCCAACTCTACTTGCGCTACACTGATGACATCTTCATCATCTGGACCCTTGGAAAAGAAGCCCTTGAGGAATTCCATCATGATTTCAACAATTTCCACCCCACCATCAACCTCAGCCTGGACCAGTCCACACAAGAGATCCACTTCGTGGACACTACAGTACTAATAAATGATGGCCACATAAACACCACCTATTGACAGCTATATTTACCTACATGCCTCCAGCTTTCATCTAGACCACACCACTCGATCCATTGTCTATAGCCAAGCTCTACGATACAATCATATTTGCTCCAATCTCTCAGACAGAGACAAACACCTGCAAGATCTCTATCAAGCGTTCTTAAAACTACAATACCCCCCTGCTGAAGTGAAGAAACAGACTGTTAGAGCCAGAAAAGTACCCAGAAGTCACCTACTACAGGACAGGCCCAACAAAGAAAGTAACAGAACATCACTAGCCATCACCTTCAGCCCCCAACTAAAACTTCTCCAGCGCATCATCAAGGATCTACAACCTATCCTGAAGGACAATCCAACACTCTCACAAATCTTGGGAGACAGGCCAGTCCTTGCTTACAGACAGCCCCCTAACCTGAAGCAAATACTCACCAGCAACCACACACCGCACAACAAAAACACTAACCCAGGAACCTATCCTTGCAACAAAGCCTGTTGCCAACTCTGTCCACATATCTATTCAGGGGATACCATCATAGGACCTAATCACATCAGCCACGCCACCAGGGGCTCGTTCACCTGCACATCTGCCAATGTGATATATGCTATCATGTGCCAGCAATGCCCCTCTGCCATGTACATTGGCCAAACCGGAGAGTCTCTACGTAAAAGAATAAATGGACACAAATCAGACATCAAGAATTATAACATTCAAAAACCAGTTGGAGAACCCTTTAATCTCTCTGGCCACTCGATTACAGACCTAAAAGTCACAATATTACAAAAAAAAAAAACTTCAAAAGCAAGACTCCAACGAGAGACTGCTGAATTGGAATTAATTTGTAAATTGGACACCATTAAATTAGGCTTGAATAAAGACAGAGTAGATGGGCCATTACACAAAATAAAATGATTTCCCCATGCTTATCCCCCCCGCCTGCCCCCCAAGTTCCTTACATTTCCTTGTCAATTGCTGGAAATGGGCCATTTTCATTACCACTACAAACAGTTTTTTTTCTCTCCTGCTGATAATAGCTCACCTTAACTGATCACTCTCTTTATAGTGTGTATGGTAACACTCATTGTTTCATGTTCTCTGTGTATATATATAATCTTCCTACTGTACTTTCCACTACATGCATCCGAAGAAGTGGGCTGTAGCCCACGAAAGCTTATGCTCAGATAAATTTGTTAGTCTCTAAGGTGCCACAAGTACTCCTGTTCTTTTTCCATAGATAAGAGTGGCATTTGCTAACCAGTCTTCCAATTGAAGACTTAGGAACACACATCTATGTCTTTACCTTTCTCATCCACAGTATCTCAAAAGTTTTTGTGAAATCATGTCATGAAAATTAAAGTGGCTAGAGTAATTATATTCTTGTCATTTATTTCACACACACCCCTCCAGAAGTTCTTAGGATTTACCCACTGATTAAATTCCCGCTAAAGTAAATGAGAAAATTATCAGTCAGTGAAAAATGTAGGGAGCATTATTGTCTTTATGAAAAAAATCTTACCATTTTAATTAAATCAAATCCAACTGTTGAAAATAAAGCATTTAAAATCATTTAACTATGAATTATATGTAAGCCTTACAATAATAAAATTTAAAAATTCATGTGATTTTTTTTTAAATGCTAGACTCATTTCTTTGGAGACAAATTTTCAGTCCAAAAAATTATTTCTCCAAAAATGTTTAGAATCAGCATCTTATTAGCTATTAACAAAGGGCATGATCCTGACCTCATTAAAAAGCAATGAGAATTTTAACATTGACTTTAGCGGGATCTGAAAGAGACCCAAAACCATTCTGAATTCAGGAAGTATGAGTATGTGAAACTCCATAATGGTTACCAGAGGTGGTATTCTCCTCAAAATATTCCAGGAGTATGCTTAGTTCCTATTAACTGTGCTGTAAATCTTCTATGTACAGTAACTCCTCACTTAATGTTGTACTTATGTTCCTGAAAAATGTGACTTTAAGTGAAACGATATTAAGGGGGAGCATTGCACAACTTTAAACGAGCATGTTCCCTAATTGATCAGCAACATAACAATGAAACGTTAACCGGGACGACTTTAAGTGAGGAGTTACTGTATCTGAAAAATGAACCCCAAGTCTGCAGATTTTGAAACATTTATTTATCTTAGAGGTATGGGCTTAGGGGTCAGGAGGGAGTGTCTCAATTCTTAAAACACAAGAAGTTATTATAAAATAATAATAGTATTTAGCATTGACTATTAGCACTTTTCCTCTATAGATCTCAAAGCCCTTTACAAAAACGGATATGTACTTTTAGTCTCATTTTACAAAGATAGAAACTGAGACATGGAGAAGTTAAGCAGTGACTCAGTAGATGAGTGGGGCTAGCACTCGGGCCTTCTGATTCCCAATTCAGTGCCCTATCCACTGGAACTTTGTACATATAACTCCTATTAACATTAATAGTACGTATTCACATAACTTTCTCATATCTTTGCATAGAGATGAGACTAAAATCCCAGGCTCATCATGTGTCATTCATTTACGGCCTACACTCAGCCCTGTGATTTGTATTGATTTAATAATATATCTGAAAGCAAAAATGTATAGTATGCCAAAGACACTCCAAAGATCTGTCATGATGTAATTATCCACAGGGTATTTCTTTTTTTAAAAAACGTCTATATTTTCTTCATGCAACAATTATTTCAGTTGTAAGTTTGCAAATTTCTAAAGGAAAACATGGCAAATATCTGAACTGTAACACTGCCATCAGAACTCTACTATTGCATAAATACCTTTAAAATATGGTATTAATATAAAAATTATATCATACAGCTAAAAGAATTTAATATAGCTTTGCTATGGCAATGACCAGATCACTTTTCCAAACAAAAAATATACTCCAGCATGTCATTTTGAACTTCTTCTGACCTTTTTAAAGGAAGAGGGCTACAATTGAGAACAAATGTTTTGCAAGAAAAATATTGGTGACTCTATATCTGCAAAACAGAGAATGTTTAAAATATACAGCATTTATTTTAGCAGATATATCAGATGTTCTTGAGCCAAATTCTACTCTTGCATAGATCTGCATAAATCCAGACTAGGAGTCCTCTTGATTTAGAGATTCATCTGATTTTACACTAGAGTAAAATGAGAACAATATTTGTCCCACAGTTGATGATGTCTTTATGATCTCAGACAGTGTAAAATGCAACTTGTTAGTCATTTAGCGGTGAGCCATAGGTAAGGTACAAATATGAACTGATATGATGCCATTGTAAAGTTCACAAGCAACAACTCTCAACGTAACGAACAAACAGTTATCTGTCATAGTCACAGACGTTTTGAAAGAATATATTTGATACAAACATTTATTATAACCTCTACCTCAATATAACGCTGTCCTCGGGAGCCAAAAAATCTTACTGCGTTAGGTGAAACCGCGTTATATCAAACTTGCTTTGATCCACTGGAGCGCTGCTTTACTGCATTATATCCGAATTCATGTTATATCAGGTTGTGTTATATTGGGATAGAGGTGTTAAGGTTAGATTGTGGCTACTTCAGTGCCTTTCGGAGTAGCAACATATGAAAGGCCCCATTAAAATGGAAGAGTTGTTAAATCATATTAATGTTAAAAATTGTACTAATTCCTATTAAGCTCCATTTAAACAGCATTAAGTAAATATGTTCTAGACAATTCAGCGGGAAGTGTTGTTTTATTGATCAGTTTGCAGGGGGGAAGGGTCGTGTAAGTGTTGGTGGTGTTTTTAAATATCTTTTCTCTACTAAAAATCCTTCTTGCTTTTCTTTGTTTTCTCTACTGGTACATAGCTGAGAGATCTAAACTGCTGAAAGTTACTTCCCTAAAATGACCTTTCCTATCCAATAATTACTTCAGCGGTGTAAGCTCAAGCTCTAGGAAACATTTCTTCCTCATATTGCTCACAAGTACTATTGTGCTGGGAAAGCTTTCAAGACATATGCGCACATATTTTAAAATCACAAAAACCTAAGTATATGCCATTAGCAGTCTACTTTCATTTCAAATCTTGACTGTCCAGGATGCCTCAATCATTCTTTGAAAGCCTTGAGATAGTGTGTGAGTGACAAGAATATGAGTATGTCTGGAGACTGACAATAACTGCATACCAGTATGTGTATTACTTAGAATCCCTAGGTTAAAAAAGAGAGAGCAGAGTAATATATCCTTTAAAGTGTAACTATTTCAAGGTTATCAGATGGAGGAAATGTGAATCCTTATCTAAGATAACAGATATGTTTGAAGAGGCCATACATGTGATTTTCAAAAGTATCTTTGTGACTTAGGAGCACAAGTCCATAGACTTTCAGTGGCATTAGTGTTCCTGACTTATTTAGAAAATTCTACCCTTCATTTACAAAACCTATGAGGAGTACTGGGTTTTCCAGATATTAACATAGATATGGATCACAATATTTAAAATCTCAACCATATTAATACCATGTGTATAGATGTTTGTATTTCAAAAGCTTTTCAGACATCCAAAGTTAACCAAATTGTCAATAACTTGATGACTCTGATGTCATAAAGCACCAAGTACAGTAAAACAGGGGAAGGCATAAGAGGAAATGGGATAGAAGAATGACACCAAACACAATCATTTGTAATTGTTTGAGTTAAATCTTCTAAAAAGTATATTTACCAAGACTGATATTGGTACCCTTCTCCCAAGGTTAGGTTTTTGGGGCTTTCCATGTTTGTTGACCATTGCAGGAGAAATCAATGATGCACAGTTTACATGTTTTCTTAGTGCAATTTGATTTATTAACACCAGAGTTAGTTGCAAATGGCACACAGATTCTCAGGCATCTTAGCCAACACACCAGTGCCTGGTTCCCAGAGATCAACTCTGCCCCAACAATTGAGTCTAGCTAGAGAGATTAAGGGAGAGCACAAACTCCCCTGCCACTTCCTACAGTTCCCTCCAAAAGAAACAACATTACAAAAGGTAGCAACAATGCAACATATTGTCAAAGACTGAACACTGCTCACATGCTGGGAAAAATAACTTGTAAAACTGTGTAACAGTGCAATCTGGTGACTTGCACCATAACAATATTCTCCATCACACTGCAATGAACCACCAGAAAGGCCAAATTTTTACCAAATAAAGAACAAATTATGGATTTATTTCCATCCTATATTTGCATTCCTTTACCTTGATTGTGCACACAAATTAGGTATTTGCATATACAAACGGACAAGTAGCTGCCTAACTAACCACTTTTGCAAACAAATATTGGATGTGCACACCAGATGTGGAAATTGAATAAACTACATGCACATAAATGTTAGGTCACAAATGTCCTAAAATTGAGGGATAGATAGCTATAGATCTTTTATTTTCCATGTACTGCACCTTTTGATTTCTAAACACATTAACTGCACACAGAGTTCAGCAGCTAGTTTGTACTCATGCTCAGTAGGCTTCCAGAGTCAACTTCCTGCTCTCTCAAAGAAACTTTACTTTCGTTCTTTCTTGTTTCACTGTTTTAACCTGAGCGTCTGTTCTTTGTGTAGAGACAAACAAACATAACAAAGACCATTAACATAAATGAAAAGTTTAACTAATAAAACTGGATTTGAATTCCTTTTTAGAGCTATGAAGTTCTGTATAAAGCATGATACATGCCAAAGAATACATTCAAAGGCAAGCTCAAGGTATCATATTTCCATTATTTATACTTAAGCCATAAGAAACAATGTGCAAAAAATATTCAAGGTCTGACAAACTCAGAAAAACTAGAAAACATAATAAAGGTTGATATTAGCTCTCTAGGCCATCCTCTAGTTTACAGCTATATAAGCAGTATTGGAACCATTCCTGGCCTTTTTACTGCACAGAGATTTTTTGCAAACCCTTCATTTTTGATTCACATGATTTACATTTTGAGTTCTTTAAAACTCAGTGTAGGCTTGCATAAAACTAAGCACGTTCCTTAACAGGTTTGTCGAAGAACCTGTATGATCCTGGCCTGAGCTTTGGGTTTGGAATGAAATCTAAAACCTTCCGAATTTCATCTGGTTTCAGGTTTCCTATCATTTACCTTAAAAAATTTGCCATATAGATCACCCACTCATTACAGACCCTTGTAATCAATACCCATTCACACTAAGGCAGCACACAGATGGGTATTTTATTAAGCTTTTCATCTCTGGGTCAGACACTTGAATTCAGTCCATGTTATTTGGGCCCTCTCCTGTTCAGATTTGAGTAAATAGGAATTTTGCCATTGACTACAATGGGTTCAGGATCAGCCCCCTTAGTGACTAAATGTCGTTATCGTCTGATGGCTGTACTTTAGCTTATGTAAACGACTTTCCTACCACCAGCACAATTAATTCTAATTGCTGGCAGTCTCATCAGGGAAGCCTAAGCATGAATGATAAGATGTATCTACTGTCTGAACCTCTGAAACAGTGCTTCGAGATCAAGGCTTTGGCAAACTGGAGAGGTGGGGTAAAATAAGGATGTTTTGGGGGGCCTGTGAAGGAAGATCTCAGCTTTCATTTTAAACCAAAGGAATTAGCCCTCTTCCTTGCTAAAATGGGATTGGACAGGGAGGACAATAAAATACAACACAAGCCACGTTTAAATTAATTTTTAAAAACCCTAAAATTACCTTTCTATAATATGAATAAAAGAAAAGCCTGCTGTCCTTTCTCCTTTGTACCAGCTCCACAGGCAGCTGGCCCTGGGAGAGAGGAGCCCAGGGGTCCCCCACTATTACTATATAACCACAACTACCACCACAAGGCCTTCTGGAAGTAGATCTCCAAAGCTCACAGCTCCCCTGCAGGGGCACCATTGTAGTCTCTTTGGTCCAGATCTGCAAAAGGACTAGATGTTGCAATGCTTAACTTATAGGCACCTAGAAACAACATTGTGGTCCACAAATTTTGAGTTAGGTGCCTAGTTTCCCTATACAATGAATGGGGAGAGACAGGTACCTAGAAAAGCAATCCACAAAAGTCAACATGCTAGACAGCTCCCCGCCTAAACTAGCTAATAGGAGATGCCAATGAGTGTGCTTTAAGCCCTGCCCTGCTCACAGAGATAGACACCTAAGTCTGGGCTGCAGGGAGGCATCTATCTCTGCTCATGATGCAAAACCAGGAACTCCTCTCTTGGAGTCAGATGGCTTTAGTACATGAGCTGTTTTTTTGTGAGAATGAGTTAGGCACCTGCTTCATTCTACACAAAACTCTGTGTGTGTGTGTGTGTGCGTGTGTGCGTGCGTGCGTGCATGCACACATGCGCGTGAGTGCGTGCAGCCACCTTATAACTTTTAGCCCAGTCTTTAGAGCATTCATCTGGAATGTGGTAGACCAAAGATCAGTTAAATTCATTTCAAGAGAGGGAGAAAAGATTTGAACAGGGGTCTCTCACCTCTCAGGAGAGGGCTCTACCCACTAACCCCTGTTCAAATTCTTTCTTCTCTCCATGCAGAGGGAGGAATTAAACTTGTATTACCCACAGCCCAGATAAGTGCTCTAGCCACTGAGAAATGGGATATTGTGGGTCTCCTTCATAGGCATGGGAACTAGGCATGTGGGGGGTACTGCAGCACCCCCCAGATTTTAGCCGAGGCTCTCCCCTCACCCATGACCCAGTTCGCTGGCCCCTGCAGACCCTGGGTCCCAGCTGTCGGCCCCCCACCCCCGGGTCCCAGCTGCCAGCTCCAGGGGCGGGGGACAGAGAAGGGTAAGGTAGCTGGCTTTCAGCATCACCACTATTCAAAGTGTTCCTGTGCAAAGTGTCTCCTTTGATATTTCCTGTTGAAGCTGTTCCACTGCATATAAATAATTAAAAGTCACTGAGCCAGAAAAAGAGGGAAAGTATAGTCCAGTGGTTAGGGCACCCAGTTGGGAGATGGGAGACCCATGGTCCAGTGCCTCTGTTCCAATAATTCTTTCATTATTTATATACAGTTGAACAGCCTCAACAGGCAGGATTGTTGGAGCCCCACACAGAATATCCTAGACCTACGTGGTTAGAGCACTCATCTGAGAGAAGGGAGACCCCCGCTTTCTTCTCCTCAGACAGAGGGGGAATTGAATCCACATCTCCCGTAGCCAAGGTGAGTGCTGTAATCATTGGGCTTAAATTCATAGGATGAGCGCTACCACCATCTCTTGTGGACAGATTTTGAACAGAACCAAGTTTGGAAGACGGTCTTTGAGCATGCGTGCCAGATCAGGCCTCACTAATGAGATAGGCAGGTGAACGACTAATTCATGGATTGCTCTGGGACTTAAGCAGGAGATAGATGTCCAGACACCTTGAGTGAGGCAGCAGAAACTTAGGTTCTAGGGAACTCTTACAGTAAAAATTTAGGCATCGAGTGAGTTTAGGTGCCTACAGGGTTAGGCAGTTATTCTGTGGATCGCAGTGGAGCCTGAAGTGGGTGCCTAAGTGTGGGGTTTAGGTATCTAAATATCTTTTGTCCCAGTGACCCAGGACCCATGCTATTTCATCTTCAACAGAACAACAGATGTCCCAGGCAAGGCCGGATCCAGGCACCAGCTCAGCAAGCAGGTGCTTGGGGCGGCACGTTGAGCTCTTCGGTGGCAGTTTGGCAGCAGGTACCTCAGTCCCTCTCAGAGGGAAGGACCTGCAGCCGAATTGCCACCAAAGTAGTAAGCGGCATGGTGGAGCTGCCGCTGATCATGACCACGGCTTTTTTTTTTTTCCCCACCGCTTGGGGTGGCAAAAACCCTGGACTCGGCCCTGGTCCCAGGACTCAATTGCCCAACAGTAGTGACTTGTACCTGACTCCACCCATCTTCCTTGCCCACCATGTTTCCCACCCCCAAATTCCTGCACTTTAAACTCTCCCTGCATTCTCTCCATCTCCCTGACCTCTCTTCTTCTGCTATTTGTACATGCTCTTCTCCTCCCTCATGCCTGTCACCCCATCTCCAATCCCTCCTTCAAATAAATAAACTCATTTATAAAACCTGATTTAACAGGAGTAAGAAGAAAGTAAAGCATAGCTATCTCAGTAATTTTAATATCTGTACATGACACAAGTGAGCAGCCTTACAAATGTATTTTTTCCCTTTGTACTCCCTTACCTTATTTCACCTGTTTAAAATTCTTTATATTTTGGTTGGGGCAGAGAACAGGTCTTTTTTATTTCTTTAGAAGGCACTTGATATGTTAGGTGCTGGAATAAAAAAACAAAACAATTACAATGTGGAATGGGAAAAGATTGCTCCCTGTCATCCATCTGCCTAGCTCTCATCCCAGCTATTTATATTGGGTACTTTCATGAGACTTTGGCTAAAAAGAGGTTAAAGGGATGTTGGGAAAATACTCTGGATCCTACAGTATGTGCATTGATTCCAATCCTGCAGGTAACACTTCCAATTGATACAAATCTGATTTAAGAGATGAATTTACAAATCTCATTGTTTACAATAGGATTTACACAGGTGTATCTATAGGCATAATTAGGTCCATAGAGATTAAATTTACAATTCAGTCTATTATACATTATTTTGCTCCATTTTTTGCAATGATGTTCAGAGAAATACATATTTTTGAGTGATAATATTTATAACAAATTAAATAATCCTAAAGTTTTCTATGTGCTATATCAACTAATTTAATAAAAAGGAGGTAATTAATAAGTGACAAGACAGAATGAAAAGTTCTTTGTGGCACAGGATAAACCACCCAAGTAGTTAAATCAATGCCTTTCTGTTTAATTTTGCTATTTGTTTTTCTGTCGGAACTGCCAATTCTCTAACATATTAGAGAAGAAGTAGGGAAGTCTTTTTGATTGATAACAATCACAGATTTTAGTGTCAGGTCAGTAGACTATTTCTAAATAAGAATTTTGTAGGTTCCTTTCACACTCTAAGTTGAATAATGATTCCACAAAAAATTATTTAAATGTTCCTTTTTTAACTGCTTTGACAGGAACACCATAACAATTCACATCACCTTTGACCTGCAGGGTGTACATCATCTTGTCAACATATAAACAAACACATGATGGGTTGTATTTTAATAGATTCTATAAATATCACAATCCAATTTATCAAAAGGTTCACCAAAGTGGCAGCTGTAGAGTTTCTGGATAATAGCTGTAATGTTCATTCACAGTGTTGTTGCAATGGGATTGTTACTTTGAAATGTAACAAGCTACTGTTGCTCTAAATTTCTTATTCCCTTGGAATTCTAACTCAATTTCAAGTGTAAAAGATCACTGGCTGCAGACTGTATATACCACATAATCATGAGGATCAGACTTCCAGGTGGAAACCACATGGCTGACTTTTATAATAAATCCATCTTCCCCAACCCATCATTATCAACCAATCCCTGTAATGGAATCTCTATCAGAAGAGATATTCAAGCACAGAAATATTCACTGGGAAGCTGAAAAGAACTTAATTGCAGTATGGTTTAAACAGTCACTCAGAGTAACATTTCCTGCTGTTCCCCTCTCTTTGACTATTCCATAGTTTACCTAATAAAGAGGGAAATTCTCACAGTCATGTGGAAGGGCCCATTCACTTGATATCTCCTTGGATTATCTGTGGAGTCTGAATCCAGAACTACAGAGCACTGGCCTCTACTCCTTGAACTAAAGAAGTAATCTATTAGCTGGTAGCAGCAGTAGGTTAATATCCTCTATTTGGACCAGCCTCTAGAGGGAGACACACTTAGCAAGCATATAACTGTTGCAGCACTGCATTCATTTACACATAGATCTGTTCAGGCTAATAAAAATGCTGGGAAAAGAAGTAGGAAAAGACAATTGAAAAAAATCACACAACCAATTAGAAGCTCTCTATTTAAAACACAAAGCTTCCTAAACATTAGGAGCAAATACAAACTGATATGATGAGAAATCCTAAAACTAAAACTGCAAGCTACATACTTTCAAATGGATATACTAAAAGAACTGCTTGAAATGTTTCAAACAAAATGATCAAAAACAAGTTTTTGGTAAATTAAAGAATGCTGATAATTATTTCAGCAATGATTGCAATGGAAAATTAATTTTAAAAAATCACAACAAAATCTTTTTAGAAAAATGGGTCCACTTTGAACCTAGTGAAATAGAAAGAACCTAGAAATTTCATATTTTTCATGATTTCTTAACATTTTTTCAACTAGGTCTATAAATAAATACTTTAACTACTCATCCTTAGAATGCAAAGTACTTTATAAAGGTAGGTATCATTATCCCCATTTTACGGATGGGGAAACTGCAATACAACTCACATAATCAGTGGCAAAGCCAGGAACATAACTCTGGTCTCTGAACAGCCTGATGCCCTTCCCCCGTGGGCCTCAAATGAGGAACTTTTAATAAATGGATAGGTCATATTATTAAATTCAAAGAATGCTAAAACTCTGCTATTTTTGTTTTGCTGGAATTGGGAGGAATACTGTATTCTTTTTAGGAAATGAGCACAGCAAATTATCCACTGACCACAATATTGAATAATGTGGTTTAACAAATGTTAAGAGTCAGCTCAACAAATCTGAGACCACACAATAAAATAATCTGTTGGCCTGGTCCTGATCTCACACATGTGGTACACATCACCATGTAGTTTGAGAAATAAAGTATGATGCTGGCCTATGTAGCAGCTGATTTTTTTCAGATATGTGGTGATACCAAGCTTGTGTTCTAGATCAAGAATAGACTCTGCCAACCTGATCCTGCTAGCTGCTGAGCATCTCATGGAGCTGCTTTCACTCCTACCGATGTCAAAGGCAGTAACTGAGAGGGCTCAGAGCCATGCAAAGACACTGAGGTGAAGCATATTGCAGGATCAGGACCAATTACTACACCTCTACCCCGATATAACACTGTCCTCGGGAGCCAAAAAATCTTACTGTGTTATAGGTGAAACCGCATTATATTGAACTTGCTTTGATCCGCCGGAGCGCTCAGCCCTGCCCCCAGGAGCACTGCTTTACTGCGTTATATCTGAATTCGTGTTATATCGAGTCGAGTTATATTGGGGGTAGAGGTGTATTTATATCTCTTGTATACACTGGATCTGATCCAATTGATCGCATCTTGGCACCACAATTGATTTTTTTAACAATAGAATAGTTACTAGGACTTTGAAATCAATATTTGAAACTGTATCCACTTTTCAACAGTTTAATTTGTCATGTGGGTTTAGCAAATTGTAATAGTGACTAAAATACTGCCTACTGTGTACGTAGGACTTCCCTTTTCTAGATAGAATATAAAGTCTGCTCAAGTGTTTGCAATTATGTTATTTGCTTATGGTTGGCCTGGCACAGGCTATAAGCTCTGACACAATTACAGTTGATGGTGATGCTCAAGTGACTGTGGCCTGTTTTCCACTTTTATCTGCTGATACGACTTGGAGATCCATTTTAGTCTTTGCAAAACCCAGTAATGCATTACTAAAATGGTCATAAAAACTTCCTCTAGCAGTCTTAGTATATTGATATGTTTTCAAGTTCCCCCCACCCCATTGGGGTACTAGCACTCGGTGGTGCCATCCCTTTCTCCCCTCACCATGCGGGTTAGGGAAAAAAACTGCAGAGAGGAGCCAGTCAGAAATTCTAGCTAGCTGGTAGGGGCAGAAGCAGCCAGGTGCAGGGACTGCTGCACTAGTGGGAGAAGGGGAAATGCAGCCCAGCTTGGGCCAGGTCTCCCCGCTGGACTCCCCAGACCTTACTCAAGGGGTACTAGGACCCAGGTGGTGCCTTCCTCCCATGTGGGCTTGGAAGAAAACTGTAGAGAGGAGCCAACCAGAGACTCCAGCACTGCAGATAGGAGCAAAAACAGTGACCTCTGGACAGAGAACTTCCTACAGTTCTACCTGGAATTTCTCTGCCCTCTGCTGATTGGCTGTTTGCTCCAACCTTCCCACTCCCTCATAGTCTCTTCACCTAAACTTCACTCCACACTTGCCCTTCTTATCCTCTTCTTCCCCCTCAGCCACTGCCCTTCCCTTTTATTTTCATTTAGCTTATCCCCTTAACTAACTCCACCCACCACCCCAAAACTGTGGTCCTAACATAATGTTTACAGCCATCACATTGTTCACTCTGTGTACCTGTTATTCCCCTTTCCCCACTCCATGTCTTTCTTGTCTATTTAGAGTGTAAGCTCTTCGGGACAGGGACTATCTATTACTCTGTGTTTGTACAGTGCCAAGCACACTGGGGCCCCACTCTTGGCTGGCCCTTAGGCACTACCATAATGAACATGTCAAATGATGTTTTTTCAAAGTCAAGCTTCCGAAGCATGAGAACACACACAAAATCACTTTTGTAAAGCTTCCCAGGCTTGAAAGTCTAGGTAGCAATTTAACTGAAAGCTTAACTGAGATATCCAAATTGTGAAAAACTAGAGCAGAAAGAGGAGGGACGTAATCTAGAAATTAGAGGACAAATGGAAAATGATACATTAATAACACAGTTGTCATTGACCTTGCGCTACTAAGTTTCTAGATGCTCCCCCACACAACCCGTCATTGAGTGTTACATCCACTCAAAAGCAAACAAACAATGGATCAGCAATGCAATTCCCATGATACAACTCAAGTCTAGTTTGGGACAAAGGGGTGAAATCACCAGTAGCCATTTAGAAAAGAGAGTGAGAACAGCACTAATCTTCCACGCAAGGTCCAATATTTTGAGTGAAACTGGAATCTCACTCCCCATGTTCCTTGCCTCTGCTCAGAATCACTATCCAGTTCTCCATTGTTTCCCTGAAATGGATGGTTCTAGCAGACTACTTCTTTTCTTTATGCCCTAATTTCCTCCCAGATTTAATTTTGCCAGTGACTTCCAGGCCCACATGTTCAGGAAGCCTCTACAAACGCATATGCACAAAATCCCATTTGTTCACATAGAATTGGAAGGCAGACATTTGTGAGGTATTCATGGTGAGCCTATCAAAGAGCTTGCAGGAGTGGGAGGTTGTCAGCCAGACTTTCAGTCTCTAGCAAACTATTCCCTTTACATTTCATTACAAAGTCCTTCTTACATCAACATAAATAAACTGAGCTATGCAGCATGATGCACAGCCACTTCTCATATAGAAACAATGGCATCCAAAGTAAATGCCTATTCACAATATTTAACTTTAATAATTTGGAGAATAACTGCATGAATGATTGTAAAGGTGCCATGAATTATTGTCATTATAATTTAAATGAGGCAACACAACAACTAAGAGCAGAACATCAAGATATTAAAAGCACGACCATCCCAGCTGGTCTAGTGATCATGTGACAGCAGCTCTTTATCTGTAACAGGGAAACAATTCTGGAGCTCATCCTGGACTCTTGCTTCCCAGTAGGCATGAGGATTATAGGCACTAGAGCTACTAATGGGTGTCACAAAGAGCAGGGCATAGACTGTACAGTTTATAAAGTATGTCCCCTTTCAAGTAAAAACAAATCCCAGAGTGAGTACCCTCATTTTAGGGATCACATGGCACGAGTGTACCTGGTTTCAGGGTCACACAAAGCATTATTAATAGAAGACAACTAAAATAATAATTAAACAGCACGGTGATCTGTGATTGCTCCAGCTAGGCTGGTTCTAATAATAAATTATCATGGCATGGAACTGTCCCAGCTTAACTGCTACTCCTCTAAGACAGATCATTTGAGAGCTGAAAGGCGCAGTTTTCCTGCAGTACATATCTATGGCTAGATGCACTATGGAAACATTGTGCTGTACCTTAGAAAGTGAAAGAAAGCCTCATGTTGCTCTTTAGCAACTACGCTTGTCATTTCAAAACTGGGATTCATGGACTCCTGTGAGAAACATGGCCAACTATTCCTAGCCATAAATGCGGCTGATTTAACATAGGGGCCCTGGAATTGGGATGAGTAAGCTGAAAAAAGCAAGGGGTTGATCTATGAGATTCAGGAGGGATGAAGTGAGAAGAAAGAAGAAATGTTAGCGCTGAATAAAGGAGCACACTGAGACCAATAAGTCCTTAAACTACTAATACAACATGATAAATAATTGTTGTATCCTAAAAAAGATGCAATGTAATTATGGTTTGGTTTAACAAAGGTGATTCTGGAAAATTGTCGCTTTGCCTGCGGTCTTGGGAAATAAGGAAATCTGCACACAGTAGGCTAAAATCTTCAAGGCACCATTGCCCAGGTGTTACCCCAGAAGCCACCTGATGAGCTGAAGGTAATATGTGGCATGAAATCTAACACTTTATGAAAGAAAAGAAAAGAAAAAGAAAAGAAAAGAATGTAGTCTTTGCAGCAAAGGGTGCTGCTTAGTCTGTAGCTGCTTAGTGTGACTATGAGCTACCCTTTGTTGTGATTGGCAGACCCCAAGGTCAAACAGCTACTCTGCCAGAAGTACTGTCAGTCCCACCCAGACCTGGGCACGTGGCTTGCACCAAGCCATGCTCCACCTCTGTACAGGGTTAGAGCTACCATTGAGCCAGAGCCCAGGCAGCCTGCATTGATTAATCTCTCAGTCCCAGCTACACGCTAAATCGTACAATTCTGGGAGTTACATACCCTTTCTTAGTTACTGTCTGCCCAAACAGCTGAACAAATTCACCCCCCTGCAAAGACTACGTCTGCCCCCCAAGTTGTTCCAGTATGTCATGTCATGTGTGGAAACCTGAACTGGCTTGAACCAAACAAATAGGAGAATGCACTGTCTAGTCAGCCAAAAGCAACAACAACATACATGAAGCAATTAAGTGCTAATATAATATCCTGAGGACAAGGACGGACCACTTGCCCTAGCCCTTCTCCAGCACGTAGTTATAGGGGTAGGAAAACCTTGTTGCAGCAGGTGGAGAGCCTGAATGGCCCTTTGCTCCTCCTCCAGGTTAGCCTAAAAAAGGGAGAGGGGGAAGGCAGGGCAACTCCATCTTGGCTAATAAGAGGAATCCTTAGAGCAAGAGATGCAATTGAGGGCACAGGCTGAAACAGTTCCAAGCCATGATTGGTCAGAAAGGAATCCATGGCATCCATTTAGAGAAACCTTTGGCAAATCCAGCCCAGCCAGGCCCAACTGAGTGTATCTGTGAGGCAGATAGGGTGTCTGTGGAAGGGCCAAAGCTTTAAAAGCCTGCTGAATTTTTAAATCACTGTTTATTGATGTGTATGTTTCTAACCAGCACATTTCTAATGCCTGTGCCCCTTGAGAGGGAGGACTTACAGTATCCCTTTCTGAATATGGCTGCAATGTAGTGGTTCCCAAGCACTTGTACATACAGTATAGTATAGACAGGGTTACTTCAAGCATTGTCCAATAATAAGTGCCTGGCAACCCCTCACATCTCACCCCTGCAACAACCTCACTTTCCTGAACACCTTAGTGACAAAGCTGAGGTCCAGGCTCAATGCTGAGTACTACTGTTCACCTCCCATTCAATTACATTTGCACTAAAACTGCAGTGGAAACCGAGCAGCCTCCGCCTCCTGTTTAAAGCATTTTGACATGCCCAGAGATCTGGAACATACCAAACCCTCATGTGTTAGACCACAAACCAGGGAATGGGAGGCAGCAGTGAAAATACATTGGGACTCGACACAGAGACTAGACCTCAACTTCATCATTAAAGGTCCCATCCTGCAAGGTGCTGAGCACCCCCAGCCCCTTTGTGGTATTTAGTAATTTGTGGTATTGGGATTTAAAGAAAGGTAGAGAGGAGTAGCTCGCTGGCTGAAGGGATGAAGATGCTGCTGGCAGGCATGTCTGAGGTCTTAGTTCAGCATACTAGTATAGCTGCTCAAAAAGCTTACTGCAGCACTAAGTAATAAATAATGGAATTTTTTGAACATGTTTCCACATAACTATTGAATTATGTATGCATAGTCACTCAAAAGTCAACATTCTTTGTCAACTCAAAAGTCAGTACTGCCTGCTACCATTACCTGCCCTGGCAAATGTTCTGAGAAACTGCTTCAACGTAACCTGCTAATTCTGAACTTGGCTTGCAACAGATGTGGTCAAGATATAAACAACTATCCCTGTTATGAAAATATTTCAACACTATTAAAACCACGTTTAGAGCATTAGCTCTCATTCACCATACTTTAGAATACAAAGCAGGTAATAATAAGTACATGAGTCATCCATACAGAGGTGACATAATTCAAATTAAATTAACTGCAAATACTAAATACTTTGAAAAAAAAATTAAGGCCTTATGTTTTGTGCTGTCAATACATTTGTTAAAGATTTCACCAAAGTGTGGAGGGAGTTAGACCTAAGCTCAAATATGGATAAATATAAGGTTTCCCCAGAATTACAACATTCACTAGAGCCAGCTATGTCCAGAATTCTGTGGGTCTTATTATCTACCGTCCTTCAGTGCAGCATCACTATCAGAGGTATGATATTGCATCACTGAATTACAGATGGTCTCCTAATTTGTATTTTTCTGAAAATATATAGAAGGATGCAGTGGGAAGGAGTAGTTCCACTGAACATGTTTTCACAGATTCAATAGCTCAGTTGTAATAACTTCTCTGCCTTTACCAGTGTCAGATCATAGGAACACAAACATTCCCTATGACACAATGATCTGTGCTCAGTCTGCCATTGATAATACAACTTATCTCACCTGCGGCTTCATTTGTCACAGGCTGTCTCTGAAAACCAGAATAATCTATGAGGATAATACAGAAGGGGAAGACATGTAGATGCCATAGTGTCAATACTCACGGACAACAGATGGTTTTAAATGTTCCACGTCGCTCTATTATGAGCATAAGGTATTAATCTCACCTAGAGATCACCATCTCACTATAAGAAAAATTTTAATTTGAGTCAATCCCTTATTTACAATACCATCCCAAAAGTCAGAATCAGTATGCCAACTGGTGTGATTTGAGTAATATACCACCCAGAATATCCTATGTTTACTACAGAAGCTATACATTCAATAATCCAAATTCACCACTGGTGTAAACAGCCATAGCTCATTTGGCTTCAATGGAGTTGCAACACTGAGGTCAACAATAAATTTGGTCCATTATCCTCATGGACACTGAATTCATCTAGAACAAGTCTAGAGGATTCCAATTTCACCCACAAATCAGAACTAATAAAGGAAGCGTGATAAGTATCAGGTGACCAGAATTCCTAAATCCTGAAATTCATGTGTAACATATACTGGATATTTCCTAATCTGGCATCAGAGAATTGAACAAGCATAGTCATCTTGTTTACCTTACTCTTTCTGTCCTTATGCTGACCATAACAAGATGAACCAATACAAGGCCAGCAGAATCATCCAAACAGATCTTTGTGATGCAAACAAGACTGGGCATCTCCCAGTGAGGGAATAATTTTATCAGCAACCAATCATGCAAGCAAGAAATGTGGCTGAGCCCCAATCATTTATTCCTAAATAATCAAATATGCCACATATTGTATGCAGATATCAAATATCTGTCACATATCCCTTTTTCCCATGGGAGTAGTAAAAGGACAGAGTCATGTGGACATAATTGAAGCCAATCTAAAAACAACAGAAACCTCATGCATATATATAATAGACATTTTTTAAAAATAGCAAAGTAAAGACTCACCTTTTAAGATTGCCAGACATAATGGTGCCATAAGAAGGAATATCTGCCACCAAACCGTATTGCTCTACAAATCTTTGTGGCAGTACCAATAAACATTAACACCCTCTCCTCCACAAATGACCCTCTGACATAACTGCAGGCAGAAAATAAAAAATAACATTGTGTGTGTGTGTGTGTGTGTGTGTGTGTGTGTGTGTGTGTGTGTGTGTGTGTGTGTGTGTGTGTGTACGTGCTATTTTTTATTTATATATATATATATTTATTATATCTCTCTCTCTATATATATAAATAACCAAATTAAAATCATTCAAGAATTTTGACTTAATCAATACATTAGAAAGACTGAATATAATTAACCCTATATTTATTTATGTTACATAAAATACATTTCAATACTGTTATTAGTTTGTTTTAAGATTATACTAAAAGAGAGAAAAGATTCTTAATTTGAATAAGCATTATTTTATTTCCCAATTTCATTGCTTTATAATAAATAAACAGTCTAATAAATAGTGGTCTCAAATTTCTTCTGTTGATATAATAAAGTCTCAATGACAATTAATGCCTGATAGACTGACTCAGCTCTGCTTTACAGTTGCATAACTTAAATCAAAACTGTTGAGACACTCATATATATATTCACACACACATATTAGATAGATAGATAGATAGATAGGCTCTACATTAGTAACACTTATCTGAATTACAGTTAAATTATTGCCTGGTATGTGACCATTTTGCCAAATCTGTGCAACAAATATTCAATGTAATACACACCAGAAACAAATGTGTTCTAGATTTTTACAAAACACTAAAAAGAGGAAAATGTATATTTGATGCAGATGTTTAACTAATTAAACACAGTGTATTATTATGCAGTCACTGAAAATATAGTCTTTTTTCCAAACTAAAATGTTGGCCTTCGGTCAAGCTACAGCATATCCATAATCAGGGTGCTTTTAAGGTAATGTTGTCCTAATCTTATCAAACCAGTGCCGGGTGTACACTGAGATACAACCTAGAGGTTCTGTAGTGCTTCTCAGAGAAAATGCTGGCTTCTTATCATGGAAAAGTGCTGATTTTAAAACAGTGAGTAAAACACTGCTGTATGGTGTTCACTCTGTCCTGAAAACCTGACTGATACACCAATGAGAGTTTTGCCTAAACAAGAACTGATTAAGAACTGCAGGATTTGACCCTATATGACCACAATCAGCATGTGGCCTGACACAAACTAGTTTGTTGCCAACTATGTTTGGCTGAAGATAATCTACATTTTTCAAAAATAATGTGAAATAACATCTGTTAAAGTGACAGTGTCCAGATATTTTTATCAGGCATATTTCTGATTTTTCACACATATAGAGAACATTATGTTTTTTGTGGTTAATGGTTAAACAATTAGTGGATTTATTATATTTGTTCTGGTATAGGAAAACTTACTTCAGGGGTGTATTCTCATTGTGACATAATGTCTTTATTATGTCTTCTAGAATAATTGACCCAAATTAAGTATAAACAGTATATCTATCGGTTAATTAGAACTTTAAAAAGCAACAAATAAAACACATTATTGACTTTTATATCTTCAATCAAATAAATATTTACAGCTGCAATTTGCAAAAATTATCTGCCTTTCAATAATGGATCACACAGAGAATATGCACTCTAGACTCCAATGAATGTCTAGATCAGTAGCAAACAAATTACGGGTGAAAGGGGGAAAAAAGCGTTCCTGCTATCATTGCAGCCTATAAATAGCATGCCATCTTATGTGGGTCTCCTTTAAAGATGTGTGGTCTTTTAGGTTAGTAGACTTATTTCAATACATAATTGACCTTGAGATGGAAAACAACCTCATAGAGGCGTCCTATTTTAGCAAACAATGACTATAGATATTAGAGGACATGCCTGTTGTCAATGCTCATTGCTGCAATCTGCCTATACCACACTGGGACAATCAATTTTGTAAATGATTGCAATAGTCAAGGAAATTGCCTAATTTATAAATCCTTGCATACAGCATTTTAATGGATTCTTACATTCTAATGCTGATGCCCTCAGAGCTAAATGAATTGTTGTCCAAACTGTCATTACACAAAATGATAAAAACATTCAGTCTTGTAGGTAACTACATCTCATGGATATTCAGACCATCAGGACACAATCACTCATTAATGATTTCTGCTATAGTTTTGCGTTACAGAAAAACAGGAACAATGAAAAAGCCACAGTTTCCTTGTGAATGAGCCTTTGTGGAAAGTTTTGGAATTTGCATGAATCACTTAAAGTTGAAAATTTTTAATCTTTAATGAATCAGTATCATTAAAATGTCCGTAGTTTTTCTGAACTGACATTTGGCTTTTCTTCTTCTTTTTTCCCTACAGTAACATGCTACCTCATTTCTGTAACTAAGGACCAGCTCCAATGCACAAACTTTCTGATCGTGAATAATATAAGCACAAGCAACATTAATATTAAAACTGCACAAATGCAAAGCCCAATGCCATGTGCTATTATTAATAGGTAATTCTATGAAATTCACCTGAAACTTGCTCTGCATACTTAACTTGGTTCCACAAATGTACTTATACATAGATGGCTATTTTCAGTTAAACCTTGAGCAATCGATTTCAGCCAATAGTGTGCTGTCAGTACTTTACTTACTGCTCAATCTCACTAACCTGACATTTATGGTGTACTGATTGGCCTCTGTCAGTGGTGGAGGCTGTAAATTCACTTTGAAAAGCTTTGTGTTAACAGCCTTCAACCAGGCTCTGAGAAGAGTAGGAGCAGGCAGGCTGACAATTGCTCGACCTCCTGCCCTTATTACAGTGAGTAAATCAGGCTTTGAGCCATTAGGCTGGAGCCTGAGGCCTACACAAAAAGGATTGACATGACTAAAGGTCAACCTCTGTCACACATGTGTAACAATTTGGATAATGGAATTCTGTAACTTATCTGAAAAAGGTGGCAAATGCTTAAATGGAAAGTGTACGTTAGACTGGATTTTCTAGCTTTTATGTTAAGTAGTTATTCAAGAGTCTGTATTTTTTGTCAATACACATCTGATGTCATGAAATCTGAGAGGATAAAAGGTGTAAAGAAATGCTCAAGATAATTCTGTGAAATACTGAACATCTTTTCCATACTGAAAAATTTGTTCTGCATTTAGGCACAATGGATTTTTTTATGGTATCTATCACCAATATATTATTGGTATCAAGTCTGCAATATATTTAGGTATCCATACACATCATTAAAGTACTCCCTTTATTCACATTTAATCAGAAGTGAATAGAAATAATTCACAGTTAATGGTACCATAAATTAGGAGTAATTTTATGCCTTAAAAATTAGATTTTCTCCAAAAATGGAGGACATGTGCATAACTGATATGTGCATGACTGCTACTTAAGGATTTTGCAAAGTTCATATACTCTTCAGTGGGAGCAGGATTGGGCCCTATAGCTAGTTAAATTACTTTTTTGCTATATGTGTTTTTAGATGTGTGCCTAGAGATATAAAAAGTACAGTATATCAATCAAATAAATACATTGAAGGCAGAGGTATGAATGACTCATAGCAAACAGATAAGATGATCCTAATGAGAAACACGCAAAGGGCTAAATTGAATTGTCTGATTAAAGAAAATCATGTTAAATTTAAGCTAAGATAAGCTTTTATATTTGAAATCAAAGAAATTTCAGATACAGTTTTGGATTTAAACTCTTCAATAAGGAATCTATGAATTACTAAAGATACTGGAAGAAATGCAATAGTAAATAATCATGAAAAACTGACTGGAGCAAGCTGCTTAGTGCAATTTCCTCCTAAAGAGCATAAATTAAATATGCTGTGACCCTGAATGTTATCTTACTGAACTTCTAGCTAGCTGAGTTACTGAACACAATACTAGCGACATTTCCAATACACAGAAGATGGTGTTAATATATATCTGATAAAAACAGAGTTTACCCTAAAAAGAAGACATCTTATAATCATATGAGGTAAAACAAAAACAGCAGCACCAGCTGTTACTCTGCATAATTTAAGACATCATAGTAACATTACTAAGGTTTATTTTGAGGGCAAAATTATTTGAATTTCATGAACATGACATATTTGAAACAGAGTTGACAAGCCCTCTAGAATATCAGATGATGGATTGCTGAGAAACATAATTTTCACTTTAACAGAACTATGGCATAATTCTATCCCCTAGTGCTTTTTCTGTATCAGGCAAATTTAGGCCGAAACTATAGCTTTGAGAATATAAACACATATGTATCACTATAACTGGAATGAGTTCTTAATTTAAAGGTAACGGTTCTTTCTATAGATGAATACATAAAAATGTGTACAGTATGGGGTCTGGCTAATGTATGTCTCATTATACTTCCTTATCTTGCTCTCCCTGAAGTCCATGGCAAAATTCTCATTGACTTCAATGGAAGCACAACACCCAGACACATGGTACCACATTGAAAGGACAGGAGGATTTGTCTTTACACTAGTGCCAATTAATACTGTCCATCTTGAGGGCAAAACAGAACTACTGTATTAGCATTTTGCAATTATTAATAAATCTCATTTTATGTGTGTATTTTTATTCACCTCTTTAAATAAAACTAACAGATATAAAAGGTAAGATCTACACATAAAAGCAAATTTTTAAACTACATCTAAAATTATTGCAGAAAATCAAACCACAACAAAGTGTAACAATGTAGTTGATATATCCGTGAATAGCTCAAGAACAATTATTTAACTGATTTCCAGCATATAACACTGATGAAGGCAAAATGTTACCAGTATAAAGAGGAAAAGACAACTATGAGATTCAGTCCTTCAATATAGCTATCTCTGCAACTGCAATAAAACTTAGCTTCATCTAAGTGATCAAAATGGTTCTTCTATTAAGTATTTTTTGAGGAAGAGATCCATTTATCGTTCAGTTATTTCTAGGATTTATGGAGTCTGAAAAACTTTAACTACTAAAACTTCTGTATTTTATTCCAATAGAATTTTAAGTGTATCCCATATGCATTCCTTAAGTCTAGTCTTATTAAATTCTGATGTTAAACAGAAAGGGGAAACCATGTGCAACCAGCTTAATTTATCTCTAGAGAATAAGGACACATTAATAATTGAGATAATGTTTTCATATATGTTAGAATCAAGTGTGCCTTTTCACTTCTTTATTAGAAAACACATTAAGGGAAAATTATCTCATTCTCATCAATAAGACCTAATTGCTGAGAAAGTCTCTGTTTTCTTTTCAATAACATTAGAAGAGGATTGTTCCCATTACTTCAAAATGAAAAAAAAGATCAGAAAAGTTATCAAGTACTGTTGGAATAAATGCCTGTATTACCAAAGAGAATGTTTACTTAATACACTCAGTACTGTTTTCCTTTTAAACAAATCAGAGTTTATTGTATCTAGATTGAAGTGGGCCAAAGGGTAGGGGGAGGAGGGGGAAATGTGGAGAGGGAAAAGAAACAACTACAACCGAAATGACTAATATTTTTGGCTTTCTGAAGATCTGATCTTACTGTAGGCTATAAAAATTATCTTGACTAATTGCTAAAGAACTCTATAATTTCCCATGAACACCCATAGGTGTCAAGACACGTTGTGAGGTAATGGAATGGTATTTAATTTACTCTGAATTGCTGTACATTGAGCTATATGGATTACATATAAAGCAAGCACTTCCTGCATTGTGAGAACACTCATGCAGACAGACCAAAAAATATTTCCATGGTTTTGAACCATACGTCAAATGCAACGATTCTGATGTTTGCCACAGCAAAGGAAATAAAAAAGCACCAAATCTGTATCTATGCTTAATAGTTTTTGGAAAAGCTCTTCAGTTTATTTAGCACACACTGAAAACAATAAAGAGCTGTAAATTGAAACAAAAATCCATCAACTTAACTTTGCAATGCCAGGAGAAAAAAATATTAGAAATCTATTTAGAGTACTGAAAAAAAAAAAAGATATTTACCTCACTAAGATCCATCAGGACTTTAATATTGAATATTCATGTGTAATCACTTTTACATTTGAATTTGATTTTAAAAGGGAGATGGAAGGGAATTAACTATAGCCATGTTTTTATAAAAAGACGATGATGATCCTTTAATTTTTATTTTCTGATTTTATCTACATTTTATTTTATGAGGTATACTAAAAGTATATAGATTATTCAAACACATTATATTTATTCACATAAATCACTTTGTAAAATTGCAATCTCCTCCTGGTCTCGTTCCTTTGCTATATTTGTTCTTTAGTAAACAGCAGTATTCAGAAAATAAAAACTACCATTTTGAGGGTCAAAATAAATGAAGAATGGCCAAAATTTGGAGGTTTTGTGTTCCTTGCATTTTCTTTCTGCATTTGCAGAAATAGTCTGAGTTCATAGGTCTCCCCGCCCCAACCTATTTTTCTTTCCAAGACCGTTCAATTCAAAAACACACATCATTTTTCTGCCATAAAGGAAGTCTGCACAATGTGCTTGGGATAGAAGAACAAACCAGCACAAAGCTCAGGTGACACTCGTAACTGGACAGTATTTGGGATTTACATCGGTACAGTATTTATTTTTCATTAACCTTTTTTTCTGTTCTGCTCTCCCCTCCCCACACCTCCCATTGCTCTCTGGTTTTCACTAAATATTTTTCCATTTCCATTCTGTTTCCCTCCCCACACTGTATCTTGTCACTGTCTCTATCAGAGGACACAAGTAACACACATTTCAGTTGACCTTTCAAAACCACAATATTTAAGTGAACTTGAAATTAGACTAAAAAATGGTCCCCTTGAAAAAAGCTGTCAATATTTAAAACTTAACTTACATAAAAAGTAACTGGAGTCTAACTAAAGAATCAAAATATTGGGAAAAAATTAATTATGTAAATACATAGGGCTGAAATCTCAACTTGTGTAAAATATCTTAATTCTAGTGACTTCACTTGAACTGTGATGATTAACAGAAATTGAAAATCTGACCCCTAAATTTTATTATTTCATATTCTTCAGTTTAAGACAATATAAACCACAAATACTATGTCAGAAATGGTACCAAGTCCTGTTGCAACATTACAGTGTATGCTCTATAAATGAGTATGAATAATGTGCCTAAATGTGCTCCCATAAAAGTCAATAGGAGTTTTGCAATTTACTTCAACTGGAACAGGATCTGAACCAATATGCAAAAAAGGTGAAATTCTCACTCCACTGAAGTCATTGGCAAAACTCCCATTGACTTCAACAGAGCCAGAATTTCATTCAATGCATTTTGAAACTTGTTGGGGCTGATCTTTCAGCTTTTATGTGAAACTCTTAGTGGCCTCAATGGCAGGTTTTGTAAGAACTGTAGAAAAGGGCCTTGGGTATATAATTATTTATTTGTATCGTGGTAGTATTCAGGAACCCAAGTCATCTATGATATTGCTAGTTGCTGTACAAACACATAACAAAATGATGGCCCCGACTTAAAGAGCTTACAGGTCTGCTGAATGAATACAGTACATATCTGCATGTTTGAATCCATAATACCAAACAGCTAGTAAAAATCCTATGACCGTTGAAAATACGCTTGGAGACTAATGCAGCGCTCACTGAAGTCAATGGAAAGACTCTCATTCTCCTCAGTGGGCTTTAGATCAGGTCCCTAACCAGCAAACACTTCTCTAATGTCACTATCTCAGCAAGTTAACAATGATGATTTTGCTTGTTTAGGTACAGGGTTGGAGCCACTAATTTCGCAAATACTTCCTCCTTTTCTGGATGAATGACACAATCCTACCAACTCTCCTCAGATGTCACTCCCCTTGATTTCAGTGGGAATTCTTTCCACAGAGGACTTACAGAATCAGGCCTGACATTTTCCAGCACAAAACAAAACTGTTTTTAAAATTCAAGGCACAAAAATATCCCAGAAATTATGTTATGAATTAAGGAGAAATGAATGGCAAAAGGATAGGGAGGTCAGAATGCCATTCCTCTTTTTATAATAAACACTTAATTCAATAAATTGAATTAAGTGTTTATTACACGATGAGGGAGGGAAGAGTATTATTATACACGTGTATTATTTATACACGATGAGGGAAGGAAGAGGATACTTTTGTTAGCTGTTTATTGTTAAAGCTCTGTCTAAAATCAGCACACTTTGTTTTCTTTCTTTTTCAAACTAACTTACCAAAATGCAAAACTGCTCGACACAATCATTTATCATCTGTGTAAAAATTATAGCTTCCTGGCCAGCATAATACAGATGCTAGCTTTCAACCTGAAGATCATTTGTACAGCTGAATGTTAAACTTCTGAAAATAGGCATTCCTCAAATGGTTCTGCGCAGGCAAACCCTGAGTTATAGCAGAACAGTGACTGGGGAAGTGCCTGTAAGACCAAGTGCAATATAGATTTTAGGATTTCTTAAACCAACCTGGAATCTACAGCCAACATTCATCCAAACTACACCAAGCTTCCAAATCTACTGCCTAATGGCATTACATTCCTCTTTTCAAGAGGATAGCTACTAAGAAGGAATTGCCAAACAAAAACTAAACCTGGATTCTGAGCAAGGATGCTGCCTACAGAACCACAGGAAAGATGGTCAGAACTAAGCACACTAGCACAAATGTGGCCCAGAGTTCTAAGTGTTGGTGATTACCCTCATCTTTAAAATGGGAGTGTAAAAAACAGAAACTGAGTCCCATCACATTTCCAGGCCACAAAGATGACTGGTCTGAGCATGCAATCTACCATCTCAAACTGAGTGCCCTCCACTCAAATCAAGATGGAGCAACATATATTGGCACTAGTCATCTCCCTGGGCTGCAGCCACTTGGATAATGAAAGAAGCACTATATGTTGGGACTATGGCCGCCTCAGGCCATATCTCCATATTAAAGATAAGAGACTGTGCAGCAATATGCCCCTTTTTTATGCAAACTAGGTGCAGTTCTAAGGTTCCCATTAGTTTGCCAATGGTATCCTCAGGTGCAGAAAGTGTGGGCAAGTCTTTCAGGCATATGTTACTGATTACACATTTAAATCCATTGTGGAGGCTTTGGGGTCAGATCAATCTAGCCATTATGTACGAAGGAACTAAACTGTATGTCCTACACACAATGACATTTGATATAGACTTTAAGAAAATCAATCTTCTATAAGGAACAGAAAGAAGATTACTTACTTCCCAGAGGTGCTGAGTGTTCCTGATGGCTCCCGTTTGAACCTTCTCCGGCAGAAGGACAACTCCCTGGAAAGGCCCAATCCAGGTGCCCTGCTGGATCCTCTGAGCAGCGCAGATGCCATAGGCCAGACCAGGCACAGTGCTGGTACACAGACACACTTCCCGGGGGAGGTCCCTGAGCCATTCAGGGATCTCAGGTGGAGGTGCTGCGGCTGCAGCACTACTAGTGCCCACTAGGCGGCGCAGAGAGTGAAGTGGCCCATGCATGGGGCACTCACCATTGCGATTATCAGCACACATGTCACATCCTGTGAGGCAAACAGGAAAAAGAGTAATTAACTTGGTGTTATCAGGCTACTACCATCATCTCCACCACAGACAAGGACACATACATTCCTCCACCTTTTTATCCATTTAAAGACATCTAAATACACACACACTTTTGCATGTTGCTTACTCCCTTCTCCTAACCTCACCAAATCCCTTAAAAGAGAAATGAGAGAACCTCAGCAGAAGCTCTGCAGACATTCTGCAAGCACAATGTGTTCATTGACCTGCCAAGCCTCACTCACTGGGAAAGAGTTTCTAAGATTAGGTTTTCTGATTAATACAAAGGCTGTTTTAAACCATCTGCCTCTTATGATGAAGTATTTAGTAATAGGCTTCAATGAGACATTTTACATCTCATTGATGATTTTTGAAGCCCTCCCCCCCCTTCATCTTGCCACAGCTCAGTTCAGGAGTGTTAATTTGATCTTTATTTTTTATAAAATATTAGCTTTAGTTCCACATTACCTTGTGTATGCATGTATGCTTATTTAATACAAAGATATAAAGGAAAACTTTCAATAGTAAATTATACTTATGAAATCTTATTCATTTGCTTTCTTACAGTTCAATCTGACCTTTCCTGGATACCACAAAACAACTTTAAGAACATTGTTTTATTGTACAATAACACATGTTTAATGTCTACTATAGCAGATGAGGATGAGGATGAGGATAAGAAGACCATGTTTGGTGATGCGACCAGTTCCTAACAAAAAGACCACTGTGTTAAAATACTGATTACACTAATTACCACTATTAATGATGGTTCTATATTTTGGGAAGATCTGTCTGGGAGAAAATTTTGGAAAAGTGTTTCCATTACACATTTCTACATATGCCACGAATGCTTGACTTCCAGGAAAATGTTTCATGCTCAGAAAATCCATTTCTCTGGAGATATATTGAGTTAATGTAATAATAAATCTATTGAACTATGTTACTGTCCTCATCACATTTTACATCTTCTAGCACAATTAAAGTTTTTATATAAATCTATTCCAGAAATACAAACAAAAAACAATAATTATACTACATAGCAATTCATGGCTCTTCCCCTAATAATTTTACATTAGCCACATGCATTCTTATAAAAATAATGCAAACTATTCACCAGAGGGCCTGAGGTTTAGCGGTCTAACCCACAGATTTGGAATAACTAGACTCCCTGGAACCACAGGTTCAAATCCCAGCAGGACTGACTCAATCGTTCTTCCTTCCAAGGTAGATGAATTGAGTAGTTCCATGCCATTTATTATGTTGGAGTCTTTCAGATGAGACCTTAAAAAAACCCTTCTGTCTACTCTGCATGGTTATTAAGGGCTACATTTTCAAAATATAGTCTCTATTTGTGCATTCACAAATTCTTGCACATACTTCTAATTGCCTATATTTCTGAGCATTATCATCTACTGTCCACATGTAAGTCCTAACGTGCAAACGATAAGCTGAGAAAATTGCAAGAGTTAGTGAATGGCAAATGGAGGCTAGTTTAAAATACCCTTGAACATTTGTCCCTAAAAAATCCTGGAGGGCTTCTCTATGTCCTTAAGCAAATTTCATATCTCCTACAAGTATGCGAGTGCCAGTTCACTGCTGTCCTCCAACAGAGAAGTGGCTTCAGTTAAGTGATTCTATAGAGAGAGAAGTCTGTATCACATAACTCTTGAGGAAGAAGCCCAGGGAGGAGGTGGAATTACACAGGAAACTCTTTGTTTCATCTCATGAAATTCCTAATTCGTCATGAAATCTGAAAGAGAGGTTTGCAGGACCATAAATGGGAGCAAAGAAAATGGTTTTCAAAACATGTGGATATCCCAAAATCCATGTGGAAATCTTGATGTACGCTTCTATTTCTTCCCCACCCACGTTAAGGCCACTCCCTCACCAAAGAGGATTTGACAGCATGAAGCAGGAACCCACAGGAGTCAGTTCCGATGGAGTCAGCATTGAAGTGGCAAATAGTTTCCCACAGATATGCCAGGAGATGATGCCACATAGACATCCGTCCCTCAACCACTCCCTTCCCTACCCAGCACCTTTTTCAAACTGTGGTTTGTGCTACTGATGCTCATTTCCCCCTTCTATGTTGACCACTCCTATGGGCCTATTTGCACACCTTTCATTTCCTCACAGCCAAAATATGGCCCAGAATTTTTAAAGAACTTTGAGATCCTCTGATGTGAAATATGCTTTATAAATATAAAAATGTTATTATGTGGGGTTTCTTTTATTAGAACATGTTTTACTTCAATATATCATTACAACTTATTTGTTTATAAAACCTCATTTAAAACCCATACCAAAACTGTGTGTAAGCTAAAATATTTGTACCTGATTTTTGTCAATTACCTTTTTATTTTTAATAAAAAGGTAAAAGTTTACAGGAAAATATATAATATACAAAAAAGTCTCATCATATCAGATAAATTCATTGTCTCTCTTTCTCACAGAAAATTTAGAATTTGTTACTTACTAGTCTTGACAGAGGATATTATGTAGCAAACACTCTCCATACCAATTCCCCAAAACAAACACATATCTAGATAATAAAGCTTAGCAAATCCATTTTTGTATTTTCACAGCTTATTTGGAAAGTAGAGAAAAATATCACAACATCCTATCTCCTCCTTCCCCCAGAAACCTAAGGGTCAAGAAATGATTATGAGGACCCCAATCTTGCATTTCTTGCATATCAAAATTAACATTGCAACTGGAGTTTGATACATGCAAGTATACTGGACCAGGCCCCCAAATGGCAAAAAAGACACAACTGTCAATTAAGTACTCGTTTTTAAAAAAAATCTGATTTTTCATATTGTAATCTACAAAAAAAATTCTATAAGAAAGTCTCAGGATTTAAGGAAAAGATGGCTAACCAAGATCTCGGTTAGCACCCAGAGTAGACCCTTGAACTATGAATAATTGTACCCTACTAGATGATCATTTAGATGTGTAACCTTCTCCCAGCATCCTGGTTATTAATGGTCCTCTTGGAGACACAATGTCTGCAAACAACTTGAATAAATGAAGCCAAAGCATCTTCTTAACTCTGTCCAGGTTACTCCAGTATCAGCTCCCTGTACCCAGCCACCAGGTACACATCATTTTTCACATGCACGTGTGCACACACACACACCTCTTTTAGCACCTCCAGTTTTATGCATTATATTGTGTGTTTGACTATAGATGTAGATTAGTAGCATGAAAACAACCTTTTAGCACTCTCTATCTCCAAGAAACAGAGGTTGGGAATTTGAAGAAAAATATAAATGGATGCTATGTCACTGTCACTTGGCCCCAGGATTCTCTTCCACCAGCTAGCAAAGGGTACTGCTGTTCCCTTTCCACAATCTACCTCCAGGGAACAGTAATAGGTGATGTTTGGCATCTGCAGAATCTTCTCTTGCTGATGTACTTCTTCCTTTTCATTACTGTTAAGGCTGAAAGACTGAAAAGCTGGATATTTTCTGAAACTGGGCTGGCTAGAGAGTCTGGTGTAAAAGGGAGGAGTGTTGGCAGTGCATCGTAGGTCTGTCATTAATGCTAAGCAAGATCTGAATCATTCATGCTTTTAGATAAATGCTTAAAAATATGTAACTTTGGAGAACTTTATTTAATTAAAATATAATCCAAGCAAGTGGATTATAAGAAGTGGAAGCCCTTGAAGACATATTTTACCTTGCTTAGGGGACATTTCTATTGTACTTGCCCTTCCCTTTTTTGTACCTCTTATTTTTGTCTGATGATTCTAGGGAGACTCTGAAGAACCATATTTTTCAGTCCATCCTGCTCACTTGGTCCTTCTAGCTAAAGACAGCCCATAATGAATGGTGGAGTCCTTCATCTCAGAGAAGGGAAAAGGTCCTTAATTTCAAGTTACCAATGGGGGGAGAAGATGAGGAAGCTTAATTTCTAGAACATGAGAATTGCTGATCTGTAACAGCCTAATGGTCCATCTAGACCAGAATCCTGTCTCACAAAGCAGTCACTTGCTGGACACATCAGAACAAGGTGAAATATAGTGGACATATTGTTTGACTGTTTGATAATATACCAATGGGAAGTTTTCTTCTATTCCCCACTTGTGACCAACTTACACCCTGAAGTATGAGGATTCTACTGCACTACTGTAGTTTCCCCCCAAAAAAACTTTGTGCAAAGTGAACGCAGAAGGGATTTGCTGGTCTTTCTGTAAATGGTACAGCAGTCCTGAGCTTTTCAGAAGGGCTGCCACTCAGTGCAGTAAGTAGCATACCACTGCACAAGCCCCACTTTTTGGCCCTAATGAATCCAAATGGTAATGAACACTACAGGCCTCATCTAAAGCTCATTGAAGTGAATGGAAATATTTCTATTTACATCAACTGACGACTCATCAGGCCCTAATTCAGGAAGAAAGCCTGAAAGAGATGACAGTAGAAAACAGAGATTTGATGGAAATGGATGAAGCATGGGAGACAGCAGCCAAAACTGAGTGTCTCCTGGTAAAATTCAGCGCTACCTCCCTGAGAATGCTGAATGAGAATGAGAATGCAGCCAGACTCTCTGGAGAGAGCTCACAGTTTCTCACTCTGTATCCCTAAATTCTGTTGATGGGAGGAATAAGGAAGGAGCAAGGGAAAAAACTTAAATGATCTATTTGTAGAGTTGCTTGCTATGGCTCTTTGGGGAGGAGTGCAAAAATTTTATCATTTATTCTGCCCCTTACAAAAACTTCCATTAAATGAATACACCATAAAGTCTGCAACATAACTCCATCCATACATATACAAATCTCAGATTTAAGCAAAATGAAAGAACACACCATTTTCTCCAAAAGACACAAGCACCCCTCAAAGCACACTAATTTGAATAACAGCAGCACTGTATATTTAAAATGAAAGCCGAATGGATGAAGAAAGTTCTTGGCGGTGCATGTAGAAACCAGCATAATGGTATAAACCAAATAACCAGCTGTAACAATAAATAAAAGAAAATACATTTCATCTCAGCAACAATGTGTTTCAAAGGTGCAGTTATGCTGGATACCTGCAGTTTGCTTGTATTGAAGAAGTTTGGCCTTTGACCTTGTGCTTCATGATTCACTAGGAGTCTGCTGGTATCTAGTGTAATTGCCCATCATTTCAAATGTTATTGCCAACGTATAAATATAAATCATATACTAACCCTATCTCTCTATGTACACAGATATAATATACACATCTAAGAGGAAGGTTGGTCTTAAGTGGTTAAGGGCCTAAACTGGGAGTCAGGAGACCTGCACTTTGGTTTCCTGACTGCTAAAGACCTTTTATGTGACCTTAGGTAAACCACTTAATCTCCCTGTGTCTCAGTTTCCTCATTGGTAAACCAGAACTAATATGTCCCTACTTCATAGAGGTGTTATCAAGATAAATTCATCACAAAGTGCAAATTGCTTGGAGATCCTCACGCAAAAAACGCAAAACTAAACCCATCCCAAAGAGCATTTTGCTCTCCTCATTGACAGAGGATTATCGCCTTTCCTTCTCTTTTGCCCATTTTTTCTTGTCACCATATTGGTTAATTTTCTATGTGATTATGTGCCAAATTATTTTATTAATTATTAATTATTATTAGCAGTAGTACTAGTAGTAGTATTTGTATTAAACTAAGTCTCCTATCAATATTTATATATGCCCATTACTAGAACTATATGCAACAACAAAGAAGACAGCACCAAGACAGGTAAAGCATATTTCACATGCATTTACAAGCTAGAATTTTTTAGACTGGCTTTCCTGCTTCCTTAGAGGTTACCACCATAGCTCAGCCATTAGTGTGGGGGGGAGGGGACTGATTGGTCACTGGCTGGGAAATTAGACCATTTTTTGACCTTCTCTAGAATCTCCTAAGAGGTCAGATTTTGACCAGATGGAAATTCTCCCCTTTGAGGTGTGGGGTTTTTTTTCCCAAGCCTGTTGAACTTGGATTCACACCATTATTCTCTCTGGAATAAAAATCTACCTGATTTTAAAGTCCCGCCGGTGGTGTCCCAGAGAGACCACAACAGGTAATAGTGGCAGCAGCAGCAAAGCGAGGGGGTTCCTTGCCGCTCTCCTCTCGCTCTTTCTTTGCACCTGAAACAAGGCTTGGCCTCAGCAGAAGTCGCTACACTCGGGCAAAGTTTAATGCAGGGCCAGTGCGCTCCGCAAGGCGGGGGGGCCCTGCTTTATCACTCCCATTCCTCCCCCGCGCCCTGGGGTTGTCTTCTCCGCAGGGCTGCAGCTACCTATAACTCCATTGCCCTCGCTTGGCGGTTTGGCCTCCAGCTCAGCCCTCCTGCCTGCAGCCCGGGGGGCCGTTCGGTGCAGCCTGTCGCCTCAGCGCGCGGGGCCGCCCGGGCACGCGGGCCCGGCAGCAGGTGCCATCAGGCAGGGCACGCGCTGCTGCTGCGGAGGCACTTTGCGGACAGCGCCATCGCTCCCGCTCCTGGGCTGCCCCGGGCTGCGGGCGGCTCCATCTGTCCTCCGGGGACGGGAACAAGGCGAAGGCATGGCTGCTTAGCTGCCTCCCTTTCCAACGGGATTATGGAGTAAACATGCCCCCCGGGATCCATAAAGCTAGCGCAGTGCAGCAGGGGGAAGTATCCTGCATTGGGGCACACTTACAGCCGCGTGGCTAGGTGATAGATAGATCGATCTTTAAAAGTATGTGCGGTGTTTTTTTCTTTGCACAATCCCCAAGACTCTTCTCGCAAACTTGCAAGAGCAAGACCTTTAATCACTCCCTCCCCATCTCACCCAGAGGGAACAGCTTTGCCCCTACAAACATCAGGCACAGACCAAAGCGGAAGGTAGTTTCCACTGGGGGGTGCGGGGGCCGTAAATCGCTTCGCTGTGTGACCAGATAGAGATCAGAAAGTCACACTCCGCCTCACTGACTCTTTGGGGGGGGGGGGGGTGGAGGTGGAAGGTGACTCCTGTATGCAGGACAGCGCGGGATGAGGTAGGGTTTTCTCAGTTTTTGCTGGAAAATCCTCACGGCGGAAATAAAACGGTGGTCGGGGCATGGGCGGGGGCGGGGAGAAGGATTTTGATGTTCTCCGTCTTCGACCGAGTGTATGAAGGAATTAAATTTCAGTGTCAGAGATCGGAAGGTTAGGAGAATATTGTGTGTAGATAAACCTTGCCACCCCCTGCCCCTCAGAGACCCCCATATACAATGTAGAGATGATGAATGGGCTCTAGGAGAGGAGATCGAAGCTCGGTCTGCACTGGCTCTACTCTCTTCAACAAAACTGTAGGGCAATTAATTGTGGCTTGTCCCCTCATCCTTCATCTCCTTGTGGCACATATCGATGGAGATTACTGCTGATGGACCATTTTATCACCTTAAATAAACAGTCACCACCTTCTCTAACCTCAATCTAATATATGGCTATCTGCTATGTTTAAGGGTGCTGGATAACCAATGGTGTAAAATAGCTAAATCATACATGTTACCAGCAATCTGCAAAAATGCAAATATTCCCCACACTGATTCACTTCGCTGAATGCTGGAAATCGACGAGTACGAGGCGCGCAGACTGCTGGTTTATGTGACCCATTCGTTTTACACAGCATATTTATTACAGAGGCAGGTTGGTGCTTTACAATTAAGATAGAGGACTCAGCCTTTCCATTATGAAAGCCTTGTCCCAGGAGCAAGGGACGGCTGTACTTAGGGCAATTCAACTTTTCCCCACACTGAAACTTGGTATTCAAATACACAGCCCAGGACCTCATCCCCTCCTCCTTCATAACCCCCCACCCTAATAATTCTGCTCCTTTTAGATAAAGAGCTACTCAGAAAATTGTCCGCAAGCGCGTATCTCTTACTCAGGCAACATTACCATTGATTTTAATGGAATCTCGTTTCCTTCAATGGGAGTAAAGACTGCAGGTTTGGGCCTTAACTAGTTTGATAATTGTGATTTTCTAACTCAAAATAACTCAATTTGAGAAAAAACAACAACAGATATTTCGCCCACAATCCTTGTGGATTCGTTTAAAAAAAGCAACAATTTTCAACTGATGTTTGAAAATCGACGCATGTGTTTGGGAGTAACTTTTTCGCATCTATTTTTAACGTCATAACAATCCATATAAATGAGTGATGATAGGATATTAATTGATTAGCATAACTGAACAGCATAATATGTAGGATAACTTTAGATTTTTAGTATTTGTTATTTATTTTTACCTCTTATAGGGTAAATAATACGCATTTTGAAAAGACGTATTAACTCTACTAACCAAAACGGTCAAAACTGCTATCACCTTCGTGATCGTCCCTATTGTATAATTCTCCATAAAATATTTTAAATCCAAGAAATTAAATGTGAGCCTTACATTATAATAGAGTTTAAATGCTCTCAAAGCCCAAAACGCAATTGGCAACTTTGTATTGTTTATTTTATTTAATTTATGTATTTATTAGAAACAACATGCGAGCTGTTGAGCTAGTGGTGCATGTCAATTTGGAATTCATCATCACTGTAGGTCTTTTGTAGATTTGTGCCACAATATTAATATTAAACGGGAGGTTTTATTTGCAAAGCATCTAGGTCAGGAGAAAAGTTTGAACCAGTCTCTTTTCTGTTGCGCAATAATAATAGTCTTGTTGATACAGACTAACAGGGCTACCCCCGATAAAAGAGGCCGCGTTTCCCTAAAGATGTTAATCCAAACTGCGATTCCTCTAAGGCGGAGAAGGAGTTTATCCTTCCCTGTTGGGGGAAAGGATGTTTAAAGTATCATTTGGAGAAGAAGGATTTATAATTTAACAGTATTTTTAAGAAGAAGCGCAAACAAAACTAAATCCAAGAAATATCTGTTAGTATGGTTCCTACGCCTAACCCCGAAAATGCGTACTTCGAAACCTCTGCATATATTAAGGCCCAATCCCGCAGTCCCTACTCTGTTAGATTATCCACTTACTTCAACAGATCGGGCCCTCAATCTGTTGCTATCTTTCGGGCACAGAACTCTTACAAAAAGAAAAAAAACAGCACTGCAACTTCTGTGCTTTTCAAGAGACTCTTTGCCAGTCTTGGAACTTCGGTGGATTTATTTGGAGCTAGAACTCAAATTAAAATCAATCACCTCTCACCTCATCCACAAACCACTCTCCTTCCCCTCAGAGAGCCATCTACAGTACACTGAATTAAGGAAGTAGTGAAGCTAGCTGAAAACCAGTTCTACCAAAGATCACAGTACTGATTTCTGTACATTTTTTTTCACGTTATATGATGTATGTACCAGCTATCCCAGTTCTGATCAGTTTTCTTTTTGAAATGTGCCTTAAGTGAAGAGCATATTATTGTAATTTCTATATAAAGTATGTATTATCTCCCTTTTGTAAACATATTGCCCAAAATCACAGAGCAAACATATCTAAGTCTTAACATTTCTTATTAATAAATAATTAATAATAATAATAATTGCCAGGAAAAGTTGCCTACTAAACAAGTTAAATGACAATGCGTTTACTGAAGACCTGCAAAATGTAATAATTCTTGCAGCATTTCTCTCTTGCTTTCACACAGTGAAAGCTATTCAGGCACAAGATGAACATTTTACAAACGTCCTTCGTGATCGATGTATTCTTTATCAAATCCACTTTTAATGCTGTGATTGGAAAGAAACTCTGCAGACTTCACCAGCTACTCTGCAGCGTGCTATTTATTCCACTCACTCCTTAAAAATGTTCCTTCCAAATCACTTTATCTTTCTTTCTCTTTTTAAAACCTTTATCTTGTAGATTTACAGAGCTGCTCTGAGAAGTTAAACATGTATTGTCTGAGTAGTTTGGTTGGCGATTAAAAGTGCATTTCAAATTCCATTAAGTGCATGTAATTTATGAGATCAGGTTTTCTGCACTGGAGAGTAGAAAATACTCTAAATCTTTTGGCTACAGAGTAAAATTGAAGCCCAAAGGCGTTGAAAACTAACCGCTTTCCAAAACAGGCAAGGCAAAGAAGGAACTAAACTTGTATCAACTTCCTTCATACTCTTTAAGAGTATTAATATCAATGTAATTTAATTAATTCACAACAGAGTGCCATTTAATAGCAACTTTCGAAACAAGTCAGTCTTTGAAATGAAATTAAACAAACCCACATTTTACTTTTGTATGTTTATGGGTTGTTGTGGAGTTTTGGAGTATTTTTAAAAGGCTATCTAAAACAAAAGTTCAAAGTATTTTAAGAAGCAGTCTTTTGGGAACAATGCAGAAAACATAAGAGATAAAGATATCTTAGAGCGTTCTACTTACATAGAGACGAAATATATGTTATTGTTAATAAATGTGATGGGTCAATCTAGTCAATACTTTGAGAAAGTATTAACATGTTTTAATTAATAGTATATATTGAGGCCATTGAAGGTATATTTAATATTTATGAACGCGACAAACAGTAAGTGTAAACAACTTCTAGAAATCAACAAAGACTG